>NC_137824.1:21366211-21371287 GCF_963921795.1 Nannobrachium achirus | reverse complement strand
ATATGCACAATAAAGGTCCAGACACACCCAATAATAAAATTAGCTATTCCATTGAGTCTCCCATGGTCAGACACCATGAAATAGACACCAAGTTTGCGTTTCTAGCTCATCTGGTTCAGAAGTTAGAGGCAAAACCTATTTTCTGGGTCCTTACATTATGGCGGCCATATTGTGGCGGCCATATTGGATTTCATGGAAACTTGCAATACAAAAAATGTTAATATGTATACCATTGATCAACCTGTGAAGTTTCGTGGAAATATCCCTCAGTTTAAAATTTTGCCCTATTCACCCCCCATTAAAACTAATAGGGGCTAATATTGAGGCGGCCATATTGGACTTTGTTGTACAAATTGACCGGGTTGTCCATATAGGTTGTGATCCTACTGGGTCATAGATAATATTTCTGGTGGACAACTTTTTATGTCGGGGCAAATGCAGGTTTCCTAAAAAAAGGCTGGTTTGCCCCCTGGGTATGTTGGGGAAACTTGTGGATACCGCTTTAGATCAGTGGTCCTCAACCTTTTCAGGCCGCGACCCCCAAAATAATCACATTTTAACAGGGGACCCCCCCCACCCTGCACTGTAAAAAATAAAAGTTGGGAAAACTCAAAATTTTAAGGCAACAACTTCTGAACATTTTTAAGTTAGACAATCAAACATAAAACTTTAAGTTTAGCTTAAATTGGTTTAGTTGGTTTATCTTAACATTTTCAATTGCCTCAGCTTTTATAATTTTTGCTTAACTTAATATTTGCCCTAAACTTAAAAGTTTTCTGATGTTTGTTGCCTTAAAATTTTGAGTTTTCCCAACTTTTTATTTGTGAAAATAGCAGATCTACATGCTCACAACACCTTGCAACAAGGCGTTGTGAGCATGTAGATCGGCTATTTTCACAATTTCTACCTCTAATATTTGACAATTTGGCCAATGTTTAATTTGTCATTTTAGAGGTATTAACAAGTCCTTAAATTGTCACTATAGAAATGTGCAGATATCCTCGATACACTTAAAACTTTATGTTGTTGTGTTTACTGCTGAGTGAGAAAACAATGTTACACATTAAGTTAATCATCTGGGTACCCCCCCCAAATAATTTGGAGACCCCTCTGGGAGTCCCGACCCACAGGTTGAGAACCACTGCTTTAGATCACCAAACACATGTACAGCATGCAGAGGAGATGGCAAGCCTATGTCTGTGTGTGTGTGTGTCTCTCTCTCTCTCTCTCTCTCTCTCTCTCTCTCTCTCTCTCTCTCTCTCTCTCTCTCTCTCTCTCTCTCTCTCTCTCTCTCTCTCTGGTGACAGTCTTCCGACCGTGCATCGCTTAGGGAGCCACTGTCAGAGACAGAACAGCAGCCCAGAGCACGAGGGGGAACGGGAGGGGACTGGAGGGGTGGTGGGTCGGTGGGGCGTACTAGCTGCAGTGTACGCGGGCGCACGTGGGTGGGTGATGAGTGGGAAAGTGAGACGGCTGACGTGGGTGGAGGGTTGGTGGTGGTGGTGGTGGTGGAGGAGGGGGGCTCATCAGGGACGGCCCCTTGGGTGGGCGGGTTGTGTGTGGCGGGGGGGACTTGGCTCGTTAGCGACAGTGGTGGAACAAGTACTCACATTTATTACTTAAATAAAAGTATCAATACTGCAATGTAGAAATACTCTGTTACAAATAAAAGTCTGGAATTCATAATGTATACTTGAGCAAAAGTACAAAAGTATTGGCATCAAAATGTACTTAAAGTACCAAAAGTAAAAGTACAAAAAAATGTTTGAAAATAGCGTATCTACAAGCTCACGAGCTTGTAGATCGGCTATTTTCAAATAGTCTAGGTATAAAATAGGTCTAAAGTGGATTGATGTATATTTTATAATATTCCAATTTATAATCTGCAAAGTATCCAGTAACTAAATTTTTCAAATACATTTAGTGGAGTAAAAGTACAATATTTGGATCTGAGATGTAGTGGAGTAGAAGTAAAAGTATTGGAAATTGGAAATACTCAAATAAGTACAAATACTGTACCTCAAAATTGCACTTGAGTGCATTACTCAAGAAAATGTACTTAGTTACTTTACACCACTCGTTAGCGATGAAAATTGAAACTGGCGAGGTGACCCCTGACGTTACTTAGCGGTTACAAGTCGTCGGTGTCGCCCGGAAACCTCGTAATGTCTGACAACAACACATTCGGTTTTCGGCGTTTCGCATTTTTCCTTTACTTTACACCACTCGTTAGCGATGGTGTAAATTGAAACTGGCGAGGCGACCCCTGACGTTACTTAGCGGTTACAAGTAGCCGGTGTCGCGCTGAAACCTGGTAATGTCCGACAACAACACTGTCAGTTTTCTGCGTTTCGCATTTTTCCGCGCCAAGCTCAAATTGCCTCGCATCGCAACCGTGTTTTGAGATTGCAGATCGGCGTGTATATACTATATAGTATGACGAAGTGGGGCATCCATTTACGATGAAACAACCCAAAAAAACGTGTCTCCAAGTTAGCAGCGCCCCAGTCGACGTGGTAGGTTTTTCTGCCTTGTATGATGTGAGAGCAGGCACATGCACACGCACACGCACACACACACACACACACACACACACACACACACACACACACACACACACACACACACACACAAACCGCTGAGACCAATTAGAGCACAGTGTTGTGTTAGATTTGATTCTTTTCCCCAAGACATGCTGTGTTCTATGCCATGCTGTGCAAGTGTGTGTGTGTGTGTGTGTGTGTGTGTGTGTGTGTGTGTGTGTGTGTGTGTGTGTGTGTGTGTGTGTGTGTGTGTGTGTGTGTGTGTGTAGGCATGTCTACTGTAATATTATACAGTATACACATGTACAGTGTAGACAGGCGTCGAGTTGCGTTGGTGCGACATGATGACTTCTCCCCTGCGAGCGTACGCAAAACGTCATTGGCTTAATGGGTCGACAACGCCTTGCCGTGTGTGTGTGTTTGTGTGTGTGTGTGTGTGTGTGTGTGTGTGTGTGCGCGCGCATGTGATGTGTTTTGTGTGTCAGTGCATATTTTGATCTTGACATGTGTGTTTTGTTTTTTTGAGACCGTGGGAATGTACGCAAGCGTGCGTTCATGCCACTTTTAATGAAAGCGTGACGTGTTACCAAACGTACTTATTATCACGACACTAAGCGACTCTGTTGTTCACTGAAGATGAGTGTTATTTGCCTTCCCTTGAGCCTCGCTTGCATCGTCGCAAAGTCTGCTCATTATAAGCGACTTTGCACTTTGTACTTATTTTTCTGTATGATGTCACTCGTGTCTATTGGTACAGTAGTTGCAGGTTGTATATTGTTACCACTGTTGTTGATTATTTGAGCGTCCCAATGTTGTTTAAACCAGTGGTCCTTAACACAGACACGCACACACGCACGCATGCACACAAACACACACAGACACACAGAACAAGAGGAGCATATGACATTACCGGGGCAGTGTGGGTAATCTGATAGCTGCCTGCTCCCCAGATGTGCTGCGTAGGGCAGAGTGGAGAGACAGAGAGATAGCCTAGAGAAGCTCCCAGGGGAGACAGGCGGCCAGACCACCCATCCACCCACCCACCTGCCAGACAGACAGACAGACAGACAGACAGACAGACAGACAGACAGACAGACAGACAGACAGACAGACAGACAGACAGAGAGTCGGTCAGGCTACCAGGGGACTCATGGGGCCAAGGGGCCAAGCTGATGAATGATGCATTAATGTGGCTTCCTTTCACTCTGTCTGCGTGTGTAATATGGACCCTATATGTCCCTGAGGGCTTGTAGCTGTAACATGACTCACATGTTTTCCTTTGAGTTCCTGCATACCCCTGTGCGTGCGTGCGTGTGCATGTGTGTGCGTGTGCATGTGTGTGCGTGTGCGTGCGTGCTTGCGTGCGTGCGCATGTATGTATTATTCTGTTTGTTAAACATACTGCATACAGCGTCTGGTTTTGCCTTCATTTGAAACCTTCAAAAATGTTTGGATCTGGCATGTTAATTTTTGATCCAAATAAAAGTATTCAAATGTTAATCTGTTCTCATGACGGCCTTAACGTTAGCCTCTTCGGTCATTACTCGCGCGAACTCGCTTGTCAACCAAGTGGACACAGTGGGAATAGCAGGGTTCTGTGAACAACAACAAAAACAACGTATTACTACTATTATTAGTTATTATTATCAGCAGCAGCAGTGGTGTCATATGTCTATCCCTGGTGTCATTATAAATACCACAATACAAGCATGTGATCACATGCCATAGACGAGGTTAGACCTTCACCTGGTCATCTGCAGCTGTGTTTGTGCTCCTAGAAGCCCATCAGAGTGGCATCTTCCTCTATTTGTGTTGCTTTGTTTGAAGTTCAATGTTGTGTGCGCGGAGTTCACCCCCACAGCCCACCAGGGTCAAGCGGCGATCACGAAGGATAAGCGGAGATGGCACTGGACTGGAGAGACGCAACAGCCAATAGGCTGATATGGAATAAAATAAAACAAAACACTGTCTTGTCGTCGAGAAGCATGCCATCTAGATTCTATAGGGTTTAAAGTCTGACACATGTATACTGTACACGCACAAATGTGTCGTTTCAAGTCTTCAGGCTTCACTGTTCTTTTCCTGAAGATTTCCTGGAAATGCATTTGTTCCACATGTTTATTTCCCTGTTTGTTTTTAAATGTTTTATGGAGAATGCGTATTTTTGTCAGATACGGTACCCGCAAATGGCAAGAAACCACTCTATTCCCATTAAAAAGCAGAATCCACCTTCATACAGTAAGTCAATTTAATCTTCAAAGTCAGAGAAGGTCATAAAGAAATAGCAAAAATAGCAGATCTACAATCTTAATGTTCTGCAAATCCACTGGAAATCTACTGTCTTGCCAATGGCAGGACGTGTGAAGTTTTGAAATGGCACATCTTGACATCAGACCTTGCTGTAGTGACCTGCCATGTGCCACCAATAACATTATTGTAGTGACCTGCTATGTGCTATCAACCACCTTATTGTAGTGACCTGCTATGTGCCATTAACAACCTTATTGTAGTGACCTGCTATGTGCCATTAACA
>NC_137824.1:21318711-21361211 GCF_963921795.1 Nannobrachium achirus | reverse complement strand
ACATATTTTATCATGCCAATAAAGCTTTTGAAATTGAAATCCGGAGAGGGGGGGTAGGTAGATAATGCTTAAATTACACAAAACAGACAAACTATACACGCACAGTCCGTGGCACGTCTGCGACACGCCTTGGGCCTGTAGGTCATCTGTTTTTGCTGCACGATGCCGCCATACCGCAACATGTGTGTGTGTGGATATACAGTATACACTAGGGCTGTCACAATTATGACATAATCGTCCAATCGCAATTATTTGACATAATGGCGATTATTTTGCATAATCGTCAAAATCTTTTCTATGTTGAAAATTTTTCAGATATTATTTTTAAAGTAAAAAAAATAGTGAAATAGCCGATCTACAAGCTCACAACGCGTATTTCCACTATCAATGTTCTTTTTTAAGTATAAAGTTGTCAAATATGTCAGTAATGTCTTTGTATATTATTTAGGTTATGTGTCATATCTCCCACGTGCAACTTCAAAGCCTACGAGCCAAACAGAAATGTAATTATCAACGACAAAAACACTATTAAATCGTTAATCGCAATTATTTTGGTGACAATTAAGCGTCATGTAAAACGTCATAATCGTTACGCAAAACACACACACGCACGCACGCACGCACGCACGGGCTTGGGCAGCAGTTGGCTGAGTGCAGCAGGCTGCTGGCTGGCCTGCTAGCTGATTTATCCCGGGCTGCGGTGCATTACTCAGATGGATGTTGGCCGCGTGCAGATTAAGATTAGGCCCAGCGTTCATCAGCTGCAGCGCCGGGGACACGGAATGCATTATTGGCCCCGGAGTAAACAACGAGGCAGCCAGAGAGAGAGAGAGAGAGAGAGAGAGAGAGAGAGAGAGAGAGAGAGAGAGAGAGAGAGAGAGAGAGAGAGAGAGAGAGAGAGAGAGAGAGAGAGAGAGAGAGAGAGAGAGAGAGAGAGAGAGAGAGAGAGAGGCAAAGAATCAATGTGCATAATTAAAAGGCTAATATGGAACGGCCATCCGTCACGGCCCGGGGCCTTAAGACGTGTCCGGCAACCCTGCCACCAATCAACTGCACTCCCTCCGCATGCTTGTGCATGCGCGTGCGTGCATGTGTTTGTGTGCGTGCGGATGAGTGAGTGTGTTTAACCCCTATAACCCCCGAACCTCAAGCTCTTGTTAAGGCTTTGGCTTTACGGGGGGAAAAAAGAGAGAAATCTGTTAATTTAATTGAGAGCGAAGACAGTCCTGACAGATTGGATCATGACAGAGAGGGGGAAACAAAGCAAGAAATGACAGACAACAAATTAGAGAACACGGAGACAGATACTGATGACATGATGACATATAGCTGATGAGTGACAGACAGACAGACAGACAGACAGACAGACAGACAGACAGACAGACAAGCGTCCAAACAAGTATAGTAGAATTTGAGAAATAGACATTGTTAGGACCATTTTCCTGTAACCTGTTAAGAGCGAGTTAAGAGCTGCCATCTAGATTTGTTTTGCTGGGTGATGTACAGTAAACAAACCTGCACTGCATGACGTAACTTCCCTTAACACTCGGGTGACTGAACAAGAAAATCACTTCCACTCTGACTGCATTTATCAGTCAAATTGACAGGTAAATTCTCTCCCTTTTGGCCCAGGAGAGCAACACCTCCTCCCCTGCTGCCAGCGGGGGTTCTATTGTCTTCCAAATGTGAATTAGCATTTCAATTGACCTCTCAAATGGGGAGCGCAAAAGCTGTGAACTTCTGTCCTTGCTTCTGGGAGGGGGAGGAATGGGTGAGACCTGTCTTTATGACCGATAACTAACAGTCAGAGTGGTATAATGGTATATTATTTCATACTTAGGAAATGTTTCAGAAGAGGAAAAAAAGAGAACATTATGTCTTGAGTATTTAGGAAAAGTCATGGAAGGGGAAATTTCTGAGACCTTCACAGGGAGAGTTATTGCACTTTTCGATCTAAAAATCGTAAGACAAAGCACAGTGCAGGTCACGCCCAAGGTGGACTTTAACAGGTTAAAGGAGTAGTTCACCCCCCCAAAACTTTTTTTTCCCTATCGATTACTCATGCCTTGGAGACTTGAGTTCAATAATATTTTTTTGTTTTTGTCGCATTCCTAAGCCAATGATTTGAGGAGACATTTTGGGTCTCCATCCGGAATCAATGAGGGTACATTTATTATAATCAAATTATTGGCTTAGGAATGCGACAAAAACAAAATAATATTATTGAACTTGAGTCTCCATGGCGTGAGTAATCATTAGAAAAAAAGTCATTTTGGGGGTGAACTACTCCTTTAAGTGTCATGCACCGAAAATAGCTGATGTACAAGACCATCAGTTATGTTCTGCTTTTGGGTTACGCTTAAAAAGTTTTGATGTCCTCACAAGTATAACTATATGAACGTGAGTGAGTGTGTGTGCGTACGTGTGTGTGTGTGCGTGCGTGCGTGCGTGCGTGCGTGCGTGCGTGCGTGCGCGCTTGCGTGCGTACGTGTGTGTGTGTGTGTGTGTGTGTGTGTGTGTGCTGGCTGGCTGTGCTCACCACCAGGGCCGTTCTCAGTCTTTCATCACTCACTGGGATGCAGACAGAAACAATTTGACGGTCAGCGCTCCCAGGAAGGCTTGCAGAAACAACCCAAAAAAAGGCCACTGCAGGGCCAAGTCAAGATTCTGCCCACCAACCCACCCACCCATCATGGTCGAGTGGGGGCAGGCCTTATGCGCACCAAGGCCCGCCCCAACTTGATCATGATTGGAGGAAGGCCCCCGTCTGTCACCTACATGAAAACTGAAATTGAAACGTAAATGACCTTTAAGCAAGCAGAAATTGACAAGAGACCATCTCTAGTACTGCGAGTTTGGGCCCACATCCGGGCCCCTACCAGTATCCTCGACCCAGGAGCTCACTTGTGGTAGTTCTATAAGTGAGCCATGTGGACCATATAGAGTATAGATAGTAGCCTATCTCCTGTTTCTGTAGCGTGAGGCAGCTTGATTGACTACAAGCAGTGGTGGAAAGTAACTAAGTGTGTTTACTTATCCTCCACTACATCTCAGTTCCAAATGTTGTACTTTCATTCCACTATGTTTATTTGAAAACTTGAGTTACTAGTTACTTTGCAGATATAAATGATAATATTAGAAAACATGCATAAACCACTTAAGCCCTAATTTATACCTATAGGCTAATTGAAATTAGCCGATCTACAATCTCACAATGTGTCCATCCTTACAGTATGTCCCCATGAGTACCCCTGCACCCTTCGTCCCAATCTGACCTGCTGCTCATGAATATCTGAGAGGCGTGAGAGGACTCAACATAAGCCTG
Organism: Nannobrachium achirus; assembly: GCF_963921795.1. Classification (NCBI taxonomy): domain Eukaryota; kingdom Metazoa; phylum Chordata; class Actinopteri; order Myctophiformes; family Myctophidae; genus Nannobrachium; species Nannobrachium achirus. Next base: position 21,357,886 of record NC_137824.1, on the reverse strand, counting down.
TGGGATTTAGCCTCAGCGTTTTACCCGCTCTGTGCACATACTGGCCTAGTATTTGGATGTGTTAGGGATGGGATGATAAGCGATATTATCGTTTATCGTGGTAAAAAACACTCAAGATAATCGTATCGTGGAGATTTAATTTATCGTGACATCGTCCTCCATCATGCACTGGGATCAATTCACCTTTTATTTGCCGAGCTGCATATCCAGTACCACTTAAACCCTCTATAATTGGTAAAAGGTACTTAAAACATACTTACTTGATACAGTCTTTTTTCACTCTATCAAATGTCTTTGCCAAAAAATAGCCGATCTACAAGCTCACAACGCGTCACGTTGCCATTGAGATTGTAGATCTGCTATTTTTGGCAAATGTTACGCCCCAGTAGCCTATAATGCATTCTGATTATTGCGATATCGTAAATCGCGATTTCTTTTGTCACGATGTGTGTGTGTGTGAGTGTGTGTGTGTGTGTGCGCACGCGTGTGTGTGTTACACACATTGATGCAGCTAATAAAATGCATCTAATCCTTCTGTTTCGTACAAGCATATGACACGCACACGCACACTCAAACAAAAAATGCATACAAAACAATACAGTACAGTACATGCATAGGTATGTGTGCACAATTGTGCAGACTATACTGTGATACACACACACAGAAACTAATGCACAGGCAGGTATACTTAATGCACGCACGCACACACGCACAGACAACACTGTACTGCTAAACACAAATACTGACTCATTGCATTCAGACTCAATACACGTGCACACGCATAGCTCCACACCACCCACACACACACACACACACACACACACACACACACACACACACACACACACACACACACACACACACACACACACACACACACAATCTCTCTCTCACACACACAAGCACGCACGCATGCATGCACAGAAAGAGACAGTTGTCACAACACCTGCGGATATGCCTGGAGGCTTTTGAATGAAACTTCCCACGAGTGGTAAAAAGTCATGGCCACCTGCCATGCAAACTTCACCATGCTTTTATACTAGCTGTCACACACACACACACACACACACACACACACACACACACACACACACACACACACACACACACACACACACACACACGCACACACTCTCTCTCCAGTAAACGTGTCAACGGCTCAACTGTCAGGGAGGAGTTTTCTCTGATGATTCGACAATTCCCACATTTATAAAGACACAAATACCTTGTTTGCGACAAATACAAACCGCCTTGAAGCAGTTGACCGCTTGAAAACCAGCGCTGGCTATTCCGGGTCGAACATAGCCAGCGCTGTTCTTCAAATTGGTATCCCGTCCCGAAAATGTGTGTGTGTGTGTGTGTGTGTGTGTGTGTGTGTGTGTGTGTGTGTGTGTGTGTGTGTGTGTGTGTGTGTGCGTGTGCGTGCGTGCGTGTGTTGTGCTGTGTGTTGGAACATGTTGACACACTTATCGGAACATAGATTTCTTGTTCAGGCCATCCATTTGCCGTTGTCCTGTAATGAATGAGAGAGAGAGAGAGAGAGAGAGAGAGAGAGAGAGAGAGAGAGAGAGAGAGAGAGGGAGGAGAGCCCATGTAATTTGTCTCTCAAAGTGGCTGTGGGGGTCAACACAAATTTGCATCTCTCTCTCTCTCTCTCTCTCTCTCTCTCTCTCTCTCTGGACATTATCTGCAGGGATGGCCGGTAAAAATGTTCTCTGTACAAAGCAGAGCACACGCTTGAAGTTAGTGATTACTGTGATTACTATGATTACTATGTTTGACTGACACACATGGCTAATATGAATACCACAGTGATTTCGGGCCGCAATGAGTTTTCCTCAGACAGGTGGCTGGTATCTCCCTTAGAGATAGGGTGAGAAGTTCAGTCACCCGAGAGAGACTTGGAGTAGAACCGCTGCTCCTTCACTTGGAAAGTTAAAAAAGCTTAGGTGGTTCGGCATCTAGTACGGATGCCCCCCGAGCACCTTCCTATAGGAAGGTCCTCGATGCACGTCCCACTGGGAGGAGACCCCGTGGCAGACCAAAGACCAGATGGAAGGATTATATCTCCACTAGAGATCTTCGGGGAGTTCCGAGATCTGAAATTACCCAGGATCCGACCCGGTCCGAGCCGGGTAACAGGGCCATTATTGAGTATTCACCTCGGTGCAGGGCTGGGGCCGTTACCGCCTGCCCCGGGTCTCCGGTTCTCTGACTGTTTGGACAGCGATTCCATGGTACCCGAATGGACCCGGCGATTGGCTGTTACATCTGTCAATCACCCCCGCATCCCCATTTTTTCTCCTCCGGTCAGTGCTATTGGCTGCCTTGCTGCGTCACGTGACTTGTCAGGAACTAAAGCACTAGTTTTAATTATAAACAAAACAATGTGCTCTGTCTGCTGCGACATAAATTAACAGTGGATTATCATTAACAATGGCTAAGAAGAAAGATTACACATCTAAAGAAAACGTGGATTTATTGTTCCTGTCCGCATTGATTGACTGGGAAATACAAATTAACAGTGGATTATCATTAACAATGGCTAAGAAGAAAGATTACACATCTAAAGAAAACATGGATTTATTGTTCCTGTCCGCATTATTGACTGGGAAATACGTTAATATCCAGGAGCGAGCAGAAACATGCAACGGTAAGAAAGAAATAATATGTACACCTCTTCATAATAAAGTTGACATTCGGTCATTTCGGATCTCGGCTCCAGTTCCCACATCTCTAACCCAGTTGGAACTGTTACCCCCGTGACCCGATTCCAGATAAGCGGTTGAAGATGGATGGATCGATTGATTTTAGCAATAAATGAGCTCCGGGTCTAGTATGGGTCTAGAGTAGAGATGTGCTCGGAGCATCTCTAGTCTATAGAGAACCAGAAAATGAACATATGGGCATATATAAATCACAGAACCGGTTCAACCCTGGTGGAAGAGTGTGCAAATGGAACCAAACAGAGCCTTTCAGGTGTGTTTGGTTTAATTTGCAGACTCCTCTCCTCTCCTCTCCTCTCCTCTCACATCTATTTCCTATCGCCTACACTCTTCTCTTGCCTCCTCCCACTCATTCCAACCTCCTTAGCTCTGTTTCCGTCTAATAAACGTACACACGCGCACGTGCGCACACACACACACACACGCACACACACACACGCACACACACACACACACACACACACACACACACACACACACACACACACACACACACACACACAGTCACACACACACACACACACACACACACACACACACACACACACACACACACACACACACACACACACAGAGCACACACTCCGAGCAATGTCAAGTCACCCTTGATTACGTTGCGGTGTGGTGCCATGAGAAAGGGACATTAGGAGGAAGTGTGTGTGTGTGTGTGTGTGTGTGTGTGTGTGTGTGTGTGTGTGTGTGTGTGTGTGTGTGTGTGTGTGTGTGTGTGTGTGTGTGTGTGTGTGTGTGTGTGTGTGTGTGTGTGCGCGCGCGTGCGTGCGTGCGTGCGTGCGTGGACGACGTGTCTCATGGGAATGTGTTGGAGGATAACGCCTTCTACCTGAACTTATGTTTTTTGCCATCGAAACAGAGACGTCAGAAGTGTTCAAGGCTTTTTTTTATTTTTGTTTTTTCAAAACCCTCCCAGAATATTCTAGTAGGCCTTTGAAATTGTTCAACATCTTTTATACATAAAAACTGGTATCAATCAACAAGACTTGTTCTCTTGTGCTGCCTTCATCAAAGTTCCATACCCAACCACACACACACACACACACACACACACACACACACACACACACACACACACACACACACACACACACAGTGACTGTCTCCCAAAAAGGCTCCCTCCTGCAGTGTATTTGACTGTGTGTGTGCGTGTGTGCTTGTGTGTGTGTGTGTGTGTGTGTGTGTGTGTGTGTGTGTGCGTGTGCGTGTGCGTGTGTTTGTGCGCGCGTGCGTGTACATGCATGTCTCTTGGATCTCATCTCTCAGGAACAATGACCAGATAACAATATAATATCCCTCATGGATTATAAAACAACACAGCATGGAGGCCCCACACAGCATGACACGCACACACACACACGCACGCACGACACACACACACACACACACACACACACACACACACACACACACACACACACACACACACACACACACACACACACACACACACACATGACACGCACAGGCGCACACACACACACACACACACACACACACACACACACACACACACACACACACACACACACACACACACACACACACACACACACAGGGGGAGGCAGGAGAATAACAGTGGGATGAGAGGGAGAGAGAGAATGACAGCGACAGACGAACACTGAGAGATGAGATGAGAAGAGACAGCAAGAATACTGGAGAGGGTTGAAGGAGAGAGAGAGAGACAGAGAAAGACTTTTTATTGTAAAAAGTCCATTATTAACCTGACTTATCCACCTGTTTCCGTGGGATTTTGCTGTAGAATTATGTGTAAGACACATCCGGAGAACAGCTATACATACAACCAAGTGTGATCTACAAGCTCACATCACGTTGCAGATGCGACCGTTGTGAACTTGTAGATCACACTCGGCTCGGATTGGACACGGCGCCAGAACTGCCCCCCCATATGCCTGTTAAACCATCAATATGTCCACCATTTGTAGTACAAATGTTCTACCCTGGCCTGAGCCGTGCCTTGAACAGTCGAGAGAGAGAGAGAGAGAGAGAGAGAGACAGACAGAGACAGAGACAGAGAGAGAGAGAGAGAGAGAGAGAGAGCGAGCACACGCACAGACAAAACGTTTCTCTGTAGTGCTTCCAGTGTCTGTGTGTGGGTCAGCTATTGGGCGGCGGGGGTTGACCAATCGGGAGGAACATAGTCTCAGCCCGTTGCTGGCAGGGGTCGAGGGTCAGCGACGGGACATAACGGGACATGATTTAATGTGATGCAGACGCTCACTGTCACACCCAGCGGAAAATAATGACTCTTGCGCGTGTGTGTGTGTGTGTGTGTGTGTGTGTGTGTGTGTGTGTGTGTGTGTGTGTGTGTGTGTGTGTGTGTGTGTGTGTGTGTGTGTGTGTGTGTGTGTGTGTGTGTGTGTGTGTGTGTGTGTGTGTGTGTGTGTGTGTGTTTTACATGTGAGAACAATGGCTTCTATTATAACCTGCTACTGCTAAGCTTCCAGGAACAGAAAATTAGCCTGACATTTCTATTGGTTTGGATTCCCCATCGATGATGTCACTGTATCTGAACTGTCCACACAGCCCTCCTCTGCACAGAAGACAGAAAAATGGTACCATATGTGTAACCGTAGCCAATCAGTGAGGGGCAGTGGGTGACATCATAATATCCAGGCATATTTATACACGACTTTCCAACGCCCCATAGTGCATTGCGCAGACGTTGTACCGAGCTTCCGGCGCCGCAGCCGAGTGTATTTACAAGCTCACAACGGGTTGCATCTGCGACGCGAAGTGAGCTTGTATGTCTGCTGTTAAACCGGAAGTGTGGTCCAAATAGGTCCAAATAATCTCCAGTAAACTCCCGTGGAAACAGGTGGATATACGGATATTTATCCAGTTTAGAGATGGGACGGGTGAGGAGAAGGGTAAGGATTTCTTAGTTATTATAATGAGCATTCATGAGGATCAGTTGTATGAAGATGACCCGTTTGAAAATGGGTGATGTGGTCCTTTGTATAACACGGTTTTATTGTGAAAATAGCAGATCTACATGCTCACAACACCAATGTAGAAATACTCTGTTAGAGCTAGGCCTGTGTTCAAAATGAAAGAACCGAAGCATTGACGTCAAAATATACCCAACCGTAATAAAGCACTGTTGAGACCTGCTGCTAGAGCTTGTAGATCTGTGGTTTTGGCCGAATGTTTGTGGCCAGATTAGGGACACTATAGGGTTCATCCTGCCTGTGGTGTAAAGTAACTAAGTACATTTACTCAAGTACTGTACTCATGTACAATTTTTGAGGCAATGTTCGAAGCTGTGAAAGCCGCTTCCAAGGAGTGGCTTTGTCTGTCCCGTACATGTTTTTTTTGAGAATGTCCATAGATTCTCAGCAAGGAGTGGCTTTGTCTGTCCCGTACATGTCCCGTGCATGCAGAATTGATGATTGGTCATGTGAAATCATTAATTCATTCAGAATTCATAAAAATAATATAGAACTAAAGCACATAGAAAGTATAGATCTAGAACACAGAATGTATAGATCTAGAACACAGATTTCATAGCTCTAGAACACAGAATAAAAATTCACCGCTTCACTTCGAACCGAGGTTTGATTTTTTAGACTTTATTTCTAAGTTTCAGTACTTTTACCTCTACTCCATTACATTTGGGGGGTACCAGATCACTTTCGAAGTAGTTATGGACAAGTATTGAGGGCACCGGTCTGATATTTGCTTAACCCTATACTGTCTACTCTGAGCCATCCCAAACTAGCAAAGGGTGATAGCATTTTTTCAGGTTTTATTTAAAGCTTTTTACTGATTAGGTGCTCGGTCTACTTACGTTATTTTGTCTAGATTGATTTGATGTATTGATGTTGACGCATTACCTTGCTGATTGTATTGCTGTATTACCTTGCTTATTGTAAATCGCTTTGGATTAAGAGCGTCTGCTAAATGCCTAAATTGTAAATTGTGTTGGGATTAGGTGGGTCATGGGCTTTAGGCAGATAACGTCGTAACTTAAACGTTTGTTTTGGGAGGTCTGAAGCTTATAGCTTTTATAGTGACACTGAACGAGGGATCCAGCTAGAGTCTTTAATACAATCTTGAGGTGATGGTTCTCTGTGGAAGCATATTATGCCTTTGAAAGAACCGTTTAAGATCCCTCAGTTTACTGTGTGCACTCAGAAAAGTGACTGCCATGTGTTTTTTTTCTTCTTTTTTCTTTATCTGACAACTGATAGTTATCCCTGACTCTCAATCTGTGATTAAACCCACTCATTCCCATTCGAAGGAGGACTCGCTCTCTCCAGCCATCGCCTATTACCTTCTATTAGGGCCATTTTCTACCCTCCATATATACATCCCATAATTACGTCTGTCAAATACGCCCGCAATTTTATACTCTTGACAATTAACCCTAAAACCGGAAGGGGGGGGAATGAGGTACATGTCATTCTGGGGTGTCCTTGGCACTACTATTACTTTTAGTGGGGGTACCTACCCTAGGGGACACGGGGAGAACATGCAAACTCCACAGAGAAAGGCTCTTTCGCCAACCCCACCGGCACTGATGACGTGGATGAGAGAACACGTCCCCGTCCCCTCCCTCAGTGCCAACAGCGTCCCCAGCGGGAATCGAACCTGGGTTCTTCTAGCTGTGAGGCGACGGCGCTACCGACTCTGCCACCATCACCCTCGAGGGAGGGTCGGGAGGTCCCCATTTTGGGGGGGTCCCCAGATAATTAACTCAATGTGCAACATTGTTTTCCCTCTCAACAGTAAACAAACCAACATAAAGTTTAAGTGAAGTGAATAGTGGGTATCTGCACATTTCTAAAGTGACAATTCAAGGACTTTTTAATACCTCTGAAATGACACATTAAACATTGGCCAAATTGTAAAATACTAGAGGTTCGCGGGCCTTCGGCCCGCTCACATCTAGTTAAAAAAAAAAAAAAAAAAAAAAAAAAGTAAAAAATAAATAAAATTGGGGGCGGAACTATTGTGCCGCAGCGCACGTTTCCGGTTGGACATATTTGACCGCCGGACGCACTTCCGGTTTGGAACTCCGTGTGGCACGTGATCAGTCCTAGCCAATTGGAGTGCTGCATTTGGTCTGTTGGTGACAAATACCGCTGGCTGCAGTTCTAAAATGTAATATAAGATTAGAGGCAGAAATTGTGAAACTAGCAGATCTACATGCTCACAACGCCTTGTGTTGCGAGGCATGTAGATCTGCTATTTTCACAATAGAACTGTGTTATACAAAATGTAATGCCTCAACTCTGGGGTCCCCAGTTAAAAATAAGATTATTGTGGGGGTCGCGGCCTGAAAAGGTTGAGAACCACTGATGTAGAAGGCATGTTGTATAATCGGCCTCAGGTCTTAATGGGTTAAAAATAAAAATAAAGAGTCGATAAAGCACTTCTTTTTCGGCTGTGGCGGAGGGAGGGGGGAGGTGGGGAGGTGGGGAGAGGGGGGGGGGGCAAAGGGAAGCGTGCGATGGAGCGCCAGCGGGGGAGGCGGTCGCGCCGAAAGGTGGAGGCGGGGTCTGAAGAAGTCGCGCCTGCAAATTGGCCTCGCCGGCGGCTTTTGTGTCCCCGCCGCGCACAAGCTTATTTCCATTGGACCGCTGGAGTGTGAGCGGGCGGGTGACATGTCGAAGCCTCCTGACAGCAGGCAATACATCTCAATTAGAGACAGAGCATCGGCCCTGTGTGTGTGTGTGTGTGTGTGTGTGTGTGTGTGTGTGTGTGTGTGTGTGTGTGTGTGTGTGTGTGTGTGTGTGTGTGTGTGTGTGTGTGTGTGTGTGTGTGTGTGTGTCTGTGTGTGTGTGTGTGTGTGTGTGAGAGAGAGAGAGAGGGGGGGGGGGGGTGTTGGTCTGGACGGCGGTGGGAGTTTTGAGAGAAGCGGCGCAAGATAATTGCCACCTTAGGTCGCATTTACTATGAAAACCTGCAGCTCCTGTGCGTCAGTCAGTCAGTCAGTCACGCGTATCTGGGAATGCCTATATATATGGATAAATTGTGTCGGTCTCACGATAACCAGTGTGGTCGTCGCGAGTCGAGTCACACTTGCAAATGAATATCGTCTCTATCCCTTTTGTGCCCATATATGGAGATCCCTGATGTCATCAATATTAAGCCCATTATCTGGGAATGCCCATATATAGACATATTGTGTCAGTCTCTGTTGTTTCAGCACGATCTCGCTTCTCACTCTTAGGGTCGTCTTACTGGTGTATGTTTGTGTTTGTGTGTGTGTGCATGTGTGCGAGTGTGTTTGTGTAAAGCACAATGCCAGCATAGCAGCCTGTCACTGACGCGAGTGACCATTGTGCCACCCCTAGCACCACCAACCTAGCTCCACCCATAACACCACAGCAAATGTTGTGCTGCCGCATAGCCTCCCTGCCAGCCAAATGACGTCATGATGACGTTATGATAACGTCCTCCGGTGACTCCGGTGACGTTCAGAACTAGGCCAGATCACAGCCCATATGGGGATCATCTTGATGTCATTACCAGGACGTCATATGGACTATAGGATTATTGTTAATGTTTGTTGTTAGTTGAAATATGAGCATATAAGGTTATATTCTGGGACATAACTGACTAGTTATGATATTTATCTGGCCTCGATCGGAACCTCTCTCTGATTAATCCAGGACGTCCGTTATTGTGGACGGCATTTATGTTGGTTGAAATCAGGGGACATTCTTGGCCAGATCTGACTAGTCATGGTTTGACTTGATCTGGCCCCAATCGAGACGTCACTGATTGGTGCAGGTCCTGACCGTGCTTGCTGGGCTACTACAGAGAGCACCATTTAGAGAACACGGGCACACACAGTGGGAGACGTTTTGTTGTGTCCTGAGTGTTCCGTAGGCCAGTTCATTCCTCACCTGAATAACCGAGCATAGCTGAGGCTCGTCGCCATGCCAGGCATTCTAACAAATGAAAAATAAAAAAGATTTTGGGAACGTTTCTCTTTTTCAACGATCTGTCTGTCCTTGTCCTTTATGCCTTGACTACAACAACAGTAGTCCGCAGGTTAGGGGCATCTTTTTTAGCTTTTGTAGGGGGAAAGCTGTTTTGGCGCACTGTGTAGTGGCAAAGTGCTGTTGTGCACTTAAAGGGAAAGACCACCCATTTTCAATATTGAACTTTGTCATTAATATACCTTAGAGGAGTTGTGTGGAAATAAAAAAAAAGTTCCCCCCCTTCTGTGTTGCCTAGAACTGGAGGATTGATTTTGGGGTTTGTATTGCAAATCACAACTTGATGACATCACACATTGTACTTTACAATACAAACCCCAACATCAATCCTCCAGTTCTAGGCAACACAGAAGAGGGGGAACTTTTTTTAAATTTCCACACAACTCCTCTAAGGTATATTAATGACATAGTTCGAAATTGAAAATGGGTGGTCTTCCCCTTTAAGGAATGCTAGTTCTATGTCATCAACAAACCCTAAACTAAATACAGCTCAGGGCTTTTGCGTAAAACTATTTTGAAAATAAACGGTTGATGTCCTGTGATGGCATAATAGTAATAAAGTGTGTGTGTGTGTGTGTGTGTGTGTGTGTGTGTGTGTGTGTGTGTGTGTGTGTGTGTGTGTGTGTGTGTTTGTGTGTGCGTGTGCGTGCGAGTGTAAGTCAAACCCTGCTCAATTTCCCGGCACCTTTCCGCCGGCCAGCTGGTGTGCATGGGAGAACAGGCAGGCCTGTGTCCGTCTCTCTCTACCCATGGGTCCCCAGAGCCCCGAGCTGGGCTCCACGTCTCCCGACGAGACCCCCTCTCACCTCCAGATCATCAACCCATTAGCACCGCCGACATCTGAAACTGGAGCCCCCCACGCGCACACACACACACACACACACACACACACACACACACACACACACACACACACACACACACACACACACACACACACACACACACACACACACACACACAATGTAATGCACTATTGAAAGTGGATCCGTGTTGTGTTTTATCTCCCGATCGCACTATTTAATTCACTGCTTTTACTCTGCTGTTTTACTGGAGCTGTGTAACTGTGCATGCGTGCGTGCGCACGTGTGTGTGTGTGTGTGTGTGTGTGTGTGTGTGTGTGTGTGTGTGTGTGTGTGTGTGTGTGTGTGTGTGTGTGCGCGCGCGCACACACGTGTGCGAGAACTCCTTATCTTGGCTCTTGCGTCCACTCTGGGGAGCGTCTTTCCAGAGTGAAGGTGTATTGTGGTGGTCCTCACTGAGCAGGGGTCTGTTTCAGTCTTATCTACTGTACCGGTATCACTCTGCTGTACAACGGTCCTGACGACGCCACCGCGTCATCCCCTGGGTCACGGAAATGCCGCAGAGTCATCTTAGCATTGTGCAGTGATGTAAAACATTTTCTTAAGGTATCTCATCCTTGATTTGGATTATTATTACAGAACATACAGGGGTATAGGGGGTCCGCAGAGTTACTACAGGGGGTCCTCCAAATCTCCCAATCCTTTTTATATTAACATCTTGAACCCTAGTGTCCATATTCTGAGAACTGTAGCCGAAAATAGCAGATCTACAAGCTCACAACGCCTCGCGCTGCGAGACGTTGTGAGCTTGTAGATCGGCTATTTTCGGCAAAGAGGTTTGGTGTAGAGGGGAAAAAGAGCAGACTAAGTACAGAGCAAAAGGTCATTAGGTAATGATGGTTCAAGTGGTTAAATATCTGAAAACGCAAATTGACATGAATCCAAAATACACTGATGATTTTGCTGTCAAACGATGAAACTATATGGAATCTATGAAAAGGTTGTGGGGGTCCTTGCTTCATCTCTTTCTCAACTAAGGGATCCTTGGCCTGAAACACTTAAAACACTTAAGCCATATACATTTCGGCCATTTGAATATAACAGAAATACATGCTCACAATGTGTCGCGGTGTGACGGATTGTGACCTTGTAGTCGAGCATTTTCAAAAGATTTATTACACATTTCATGCATTTGAAAATGTGTGAAACGGGACATTTTGCATACTGAGTACTTTCTACTCGTGGTACTTGTAAGTAACTTGTAAGTACATCTTGATACCAATACTTTTGTTTTAAAATTAGAATACCGGATTTCTGCTTGTAACATTGCAGTATTGATACTTGTACTTAAGTGAGTACTTTTTCCACACTGGCATTGTGCTATATACCCAATGTTTCTGGTTGACATTGGCACATTTCACTCAGGTTTTTTTTCATCTCACTCATGTTTCTTTCTCTGCTGACTCACTCAACAACGAAATAAAAATAAAATAAGCAAAAAATAAAAATAAAACAATTCACAGGAGGCAAGCAGTGATCACCCCATGATGTGCACTGCAATGTAGTTTCAAATTCACTACATTGCAGGCGTTTTTTGAGAGTAAAAAACTAAAAAAGAAGAAGAAGACATGTGTGACATGCATGATCTGGGCAGATTGCCCCAGGTAATGTGCCAATCTCAACCCAAAACAATGGTACGTAAGAGCTTGTGTGTTTTCTTTTACTCTATGCATAAATTACCCTTTTGCCGTCAGTTGACAGTTAGCAGCCTCTGACGGCAGTGATGTTACACTTTGATTCTCTATAATAGTCAAACGTATCAAAGATGCTGCGGCCATGAATAGCCTGTCCATGGAGGATTATCATTTTTGCTGTATAAATGTATATTTTTTTAGCTGTCTCAAAGTATTGTTTCACTATTTTCTGCGACCCGTTGTAGAATTGTATAGATAGTCTATCTTCGCTATATAACAAAAAGACTGTTATAGTGACGAGGGATGCAATGTGGTCAATGGGAGACCCTAGAAGTATACGAATACAATTGTGCGTGTGCGTGTGTGTGCGTGTGTGTTGGTGTGTTTAATCTTTAATATACGTACTATCTCGTCCTATATTGAGTCCTGGGCAGCAGCGTGTTATTAAAAAACAGTGTGTAGATACAGTTAAAGTCATAAAAGATGGGGGTTTGCTAGCGGCTACAATCCCCCTCCCTGTCGCTCTATCTCCCTCTGTATCTCCCTCTCTCTCTCTCCCTTTCTCTCTCTCTCCCTTTTTCTCTCTCTCTCCCTCTCTCTCTCTCTCTCTCTCTCTCTCTCTCTCTCTCTCTCTCTCTCCCTCTATCTTGTGCACACGCTGTCGCTCCCTATCTGCCTCTCTCTCTCTCTGTGTCTCTCTCTCCCTATCTCCATCTCTACCTCTCTCTCTCTCTCTCTCTCTCTCTCTCTCTCTCTCTCTCTCTCTCCTCAGACTAATTGAGGCAGGTGGAGCCTTTTATTCAGCCTCTCTCCAAAACCACTCAGCAACACAGTTTCCAGGCATCTCCATTATATTGGCTCTGCGCGCGTGTGTGTGAGAGCGTGTGTGCATGTGCGTGTGTGTGTGTGTGTGTGTGTGTGTGTGTGTGTGTGACAGCAGTGGAATTCTAATGGTTCTTCTCAGTTCGAGCACTCTTCGTTCCTTGAAACGCCTCAACATGCAATTAATCAATTCAGCTTGGAGAGTGTCTATTTATACCTGCTAACTCTCTCTCTCATGCACACACACACACACACACACACACACACACACACACACACACACACACACACACACACACACACACACATGCACACACACACACACACACACACACACACACACACACACACAGTAGCTCTTGAACACCCAGTTGGGGGCTTGGCCCCCTGGAGGATATGTGAGTGAGAGAGAGAGAGAGAGAGAGAGAGAGAGAGAGAGAGAGAGAGAGATACACTTTCTTCATGGTTCGTGGTTTTGGGTTTTATCCAACATGGCCGCCAGGTAAACAAAACTAATAAAAATCATTGTTAGTGTTAAGATTTTGTCGACTAAAACTATGAAGAAAATTGTTCGTCGACTTTAGCCAACTACTGTAGATTAAAATGTTAGGGAGGGACTAGCGGAGAAGGGATCCAGTAGAACTAAATTACAAGCTTTTTTATGTTTGGTTGCGCTCTGGTGTTCGGCTCGGAAAATAGCAACACAATAGATCGTCTATTTTCACCATGCAACCAAGTGTAAAATCATTTCAGATGCCTAAAACATGAAACTAAAATAACACTTGTCGTTGTACAGCTAACAGTACGCTATAAAGAATGTTTGTGACAACATTTGCGGTGACAAACAAGAGTCCTGCGAGCCGACCTATATTGCGTTGGACGGACCTGACGATGCTCTAATGCAAGGGTCTTCAACAGAGGGGTCCGAGTGTTCAGAGTTACTACAGGGGGTCCTCCAAATCGGTGTGTGATAGAAACCATTTTCTCCTTTTTTATATTAACCACATGAACCCTAGCATCCATATTCTGAGAACCTTAGCCTAAAATAGCAGATCTGTAAGCTCACAACGCCTCGCGCTGTGAGGCGCTGTGAGCTTGTAGATTGGCTATTTTTGGCAAAGAGGTTGGTGTAGAGGGGGAAAGGAGCAGACTAAGTAGGCCTACAGACTGAAATGTTACGTTTATTACTTATTGACGGTTTAAGTGGTTAAATATCTGAAAACACGAATTGACATGAATCCAAAATACACTGATGATTGTGCTGTCAAACGATGGCTCTACAGTAGAATCTAGGTTGTTGGGGTCCCTGCTTCATCTCTCTTTCCACTAATTGTTCCTTGGCCTGAAAACATTGAAGACCCCTGCTTTAACAGTTTGGCTGCTCTTGGTAGCCAAACACGTTCACAGACGAGATAAGGTTTCCATGGTAACCCGCATCTCAGACGCTTGCTACGGGTGCTGGTGAAAGAAAAAACTGCATACGTCATGACGCAACGCAGCCAGAAGCAACCGAGAGCGGCCATTATCCATTGACTCCTATTCTATACTGAAACATAAAAACGGCTTTATCTCGAAATAAGGTGCAAATAACGCCGAGGAGGCCGAGATCAGCTTGTCTTCGCGGCGACACTATGCCGTGATGGTCGGCCCCGGTTAGGATTTTAGTTTTCGCGACCGTTTGTAAACAAACAGATCTCCTTCCTGGATCGTCAGTGTACACCCACGTGCACACGCACGGAGCTTCCGGGGCTCTTCAAAATAAAGCGCAAGTGAATGGTGGCGTCCTGAGTGTTAATGGACTGTTTTCTTTTCCATTAGCAATTCAAATCCTTTTTTTTTTTTTTTAAATCTATGAAATCCTTTTGCCGTTACGTTTTGTGTCAATCTATTCATTTCCTTCATAAGCAGCCATGTAATATTAATCACCGTGTTGGGATTTATCGCTGAACAATGACCAGCCTCACCATTCCTTTTTTTTCTCCTCTGCACGCACGCACCAGATTCCATCACTTCGCTGGAATCGCGCAGTGCAAGGGGAACAATTTTAAGAATGTATGTGTTTATTAGGCACGCTTTTCATTCCATTTTGTCATCTTTCATTATGCACATAATAGAATGCAATACAGTGGAACTGTGAAATCAAGGAGAGACAGAGAGAGTGGGAGGGATGGAGGGAGAGAGGCACACACACACACACACACACACACACACACAGAATTACACGCACGCATGCAAACATGCACGCACACACACACACACACACACACACACACACACACACACACACACACACACACACACACACACACACACACACACACACACACACACACACACACACACACACACAATAGATTCTGACAGTTCACTGGATTCATTGTCGGCCGACAGAAGTTAACAGTGCAATGAGAAGGCAGCGTCAGGCAACGATGCATGCACTGTGCACAGGGGCGTCACAAGGGGGCGGGGGAAGTGGGACTGAGTTACTAGGGCCCAAGGTGGAGGGGCCTTCATTATTTTATATTTTTAGCTATTGAAAAATAGCAGATCTACAAGTTCAGCGTGGCACCGAGTGCCGCGCTGCGAGCTTGTATATGTCATTTTTGAAAAGTCGTGAAAATGTGTGCAAATCTTCCCTGTAACTAAATATTTTGAGATGGGTGTCCGTGGCCAAATACATATCATTTTGGGGGTCCTTCACATGAAAAAGTTTGAGCACCACTGACAGAAATATAGGTTTTTCAAAAAACCTTAGAAGGATCTGAAATATTTAAAGACTTTTCTTGATTTTTCAAAAATAGCAGATCTACAAGCTCGCAGCACGGCACTCGGTGCCACGCTGTGAGCTTGTAGATCAGCTATTTTTTAAAGCACAAAATAATTCGTTCCCAGTCTAAATGGGTCAAACCCCCTCCACCTATGAGGAACATTCATGGGGGGCCCGCAGTGAATCCTTGTACCCAGGGCCCAGTATTTGGTGCGACACCCCTGACTGTGAGAGCGAGCGCTGTGCCAGCCGCTGCCAAGGCGCAGTGCGTTGGCACACCGCTCTCTCTTTCTCTCTCTCTCTCTGCACTGGCGCACTGCCAGCGAGGGGTTCTTGCTCTTTGGAGGCCTCACACAATCGTTCCGTTCTGTTGGATTTGTTACATTCCATCAGCGGTTGTAGGATCCTCGCGTTTCTCGCGCTCTGTCGCGTCTGCCGCGTCTGTCGTGGGTTTGCGTGCCTTGGTTCATAACAGTGGTTCTCTAACAAACACTCCCAAAACACTCTAAGTTTTTTCATGGACCCTCTTTTCCTCCCTTAACTCTAAATAGTGGTCTTCGGGGGACAAGAATGCAGCCGCACAATGGTAGCCAAAGTGATACTATTTTATTATAGGATAGAAAGTAAAGCAACTAACGTTTCCTCTAAACTGACATTGTACAAATGGACCCTAACAGGGTTCCTCAAAGTGGCTGCCTTGATATACAAGTCCAGGGGTGCCTCATAATACTGTTTGGAATGTATCACTGTCATGTGCACTTTACTGCAGTCTACACAGTACACCAAGTCTCTTCCCCAAATAGCAGATCTACAAACTCGGTGCGGGCACACACTCGGTACGGGCACACACTCAGTACGGGCACAGACTCGGTGCGGGCACTCGCTCGGTTTGGCCACTTGCTCAGTTTGGCCACTCGCTTGTCCTATAGTCACTCGCTCTGTGCGGTGATGGTCACTTGGACTCGGGACTCCTAAGCCTTCAGTGCCTGCTTGAACTAACGCAGTGCTCCATTTTCAGCAAATGCGAGAAGAAGGATGCAACTTCAATATCCATAGATCCAAAACTCTTCTTATTAGGCCTTTACCCGATCGGCCATAGGATAAAAAACAACGAGATGGTACACTTTTGGACTGAAGTCTTTGGAGTGCTATCTGAGGTAATCTCGGTTCATTTGGAGCCCTCTCCCCATATTGCCATTTTTGGAGTACCAACGGACTTCCAAATCTTGACCACAAAGAAATTGAACATATTGGCATTTGCCACCTTAATAGCAAGACGTAGAATACTGCTGGGGTGGAAATCACCAATCCCCCCCTCAGTTGCTATGTGGCTCAAAGATATGATGAGTTTCCTAAAATTGGAAAAAATCAAATTTTCACTCAGAGGCTCAGTTGAAAAATTCTTCTCCTATTGGCAACCGTTTATTAACTATTTCGAGAACCTGGAGGCACTCCCAACAGATCAGCCTATACCATAGACACGCTCATTGGTTTGCTCAGTATATGTTTGGTCAAATATAAGGAATATACATTGTGTAGGGACAGGATCTGTAAATGTTCCGCCAACACAATACCTGTCTAAAACTTGATGAGGATATGTGTGTATCGAATAGTTCAACCCACTGATGACTTTACTGTGAATTTTTCTTTTTGTTTTTTTCTTCTTTTTATTTTTTTTCTATTCACCTTAAATGTTCTGTGGACTGATAGGACAATGACGACAATGGGGGGGAGGGATGGGTTGGGGAGAAAAAAGAAAAAAGAAATGTCTTGATTATACTGTAATGATGTAAACCCATTGTTTATTTAACATTGACATGAATAAAGATATTCTTAAAAAAAAAAAACACAAACAACGATACAGGAAATGTGGAATTAGGAAGCCAATGTACTCAGGAAATGAAGCATTTTGACTGAAAAAAAAACAAAAAACAACGAGATAAAATTTCTGGATCTTGGGTTCCTACAAGCCAAAAGGGTTATCGCCCTTTCATGGAAAAAGACAGGGAAACCTAGCATCGCTCAGTGGTTTAGGGAACTGTCTTTGTGCCTTCCATTGGAAAGAATCACATACACTCTCAAAAACAAACAAGAGCTGTTTGAGAAAATATGGGGGAACTTTATTCAGTATATACTGTAAAGGGCAATGACCTTTCCCACTTGATGGAGGAATCGGAGGTGGGGTAATTGCACTCTCTGCAGGCACTTGTTCGGCCTTGTGGCTTAGGACTCTGTAAGTGTTAATCGTATATGTGCTCATTTTTGTTTGTTTTTATTTTTGTAAGCTGATGTTTTTGTTTTTGTTTCTTAGTGTTATTCAAGTTATTTTATTGCAGTTTGTATTTTCATTGTCATGTATCTGTATTTGTTGTGTGTCTCTAAAAAAAGAAAAAAATAAAGAAAATAAACATATTGTTTAAAAAAAAAAAAAAAAAACTTTGACAGGCGGTCCAACGTTGTAATATACAACGCTGTAATATACTGGTGACTCTCAATAACCAGACTGGGGTGAGCTCTCAAACATAGGTCTTCACTGGTTGTCTTCCCATGTAGAACTGACACAGATAGCACACTTCAGAGGCTTGCAGGGGATAATGTGCAGGGGATAATGGTTAATCAGCATACTGTAGGTGCAAATAGTGTTCCAAATCAGTAGCTGTTCTTCCACATACAGACACTCTATCATAGACGCCATCTCAACAAACGTTCGTCGCGAAAAGAACGCCGCTGCTATACGCTTGATCGGATTCCCGACGTAAATTTCTTCAGGGCGGCGGATACAAGTGAGTGGGAGTCACAGCGTATTGAATATTATATACGGCGTCGTGCCGAGGAACTCTGGGCTCGGCGGTGAGAACTTTATGCCCTCAACCATGTCAGCCAACCTTCCCTATCAGCACTCGGCTCCACAGCTGCGAGAGCACAGGCAGCAAATTAAATTACGGGGTTCCACTCGACTACTGTGGAATATAGTTTTAGGTCTGCACTACGGGCCGCCATCCAACATGGGTTGCTTTTTTTTTTTTTACCCGTTTCGGCTTAGAATTATTTAATGCTATATAACTATTGAAAAATAGCAGATCTACAAGCTCACAGCGCGGCACCGAGTGCCGCGCTGCGAGCTTGTAGATCTGCTATTTTTGAAAAGTCATGAAAATGCGTGCAAATATTTTAATATGTATTTTTAAAGGTGTTATGGCTAAAAACAAAAAACACAAAAAAATAAATCAAATGCATTTAGCGTGATTGTGGAGTTCTATCACGGCCGACGGCCGGGTCCCTGGAACTAAATATTTTGAAATGGGGGTCCGTGGCCAAATATAATTTTTAGGGGTCCTTGACATGAAAAGGTTTAAAAAAAAAAAGAAAAAATGAAAAAAAGAAAAAAAAACCTGAAGGATATAGAATTTAGATTTAGAAGACACTTATAGAATCAGGTCAAAATATTCAAAGACGATCGATTAATCGATTCTAACGAGCTCTACAAGCTCGCAGCGCGGCACTCGGTGCCGCGCTGTGAGCTTGTATATCTGCTATTTTTTTAATAGATAAGGCATAAAACAATGCGTAATAATAATGCGAACCCGGTCTAAACGGGTTAAATCCTTCCTGCTAGGGTCCCGTATGAGTATCACTGCACCTTAATGAGCCTCGCTCCCAACGGCTAGAGCTGAAATTTGTCAAATTCCCAGGGAGCCTGGTGTGTTTGAGTGGCGTGGGGTTTTACAGTAACTGGCACCTGCACACGCGGGGCCTTTGCCTGCTGATGAGAAAAAAGGCCCGCCGAAATTCGATACGACTGCGGAAAGTGCCTGGAAATAAGATATTCTCGAACTCTGTTGAGAATTACACCACTGCGAGAGAGAGTCACTGGCTCAGTCTGTGGTGTTGAGCGCAAGGAAAAAAAAGAAAAAAAAAAGAAGGTATTGCTCGATTGATTCTATCTAGCCTGACCAATATAGGTATAGAGCGGGGTGGGCAACTTTGATGATGAATAGGGACACTATATTTCCACCTTCACTCCAGAGGGCCACATTGCATATTGCTACGTTCTATACTTTGTCATTCTAGTATCTCATACAAAAGAAGCAAAAATAGCCAATCTACAAGCTCAAAACGCATCGTGCTGCGATGCGTTTTGAGCTTGTAGATCGGCAATTTTTGCTTCTTTTGAAGTGATTCACTGACATCCTGGATGGCTTGGTGCTAGGCTTAACATAATTGTTATACATATTTTTGTGAAAGTCTATGAGGAAAATTAACAGGATATTTTTTAATGGGACCAGTAAACCACGCCCACTGCGATGCTCTATATACATTATTGTATATAGCCTGTATGTATAGCCAATATATCGGTCTAGATGATATATTGGTCATAATTTGACTTTTTTCATGTCACCTGTATCCAATCTGCAGTTATGCGGACGATCTCAGTGTTTAACCACTTTCAATCTTTTTGTATTTTCCCTCCTCCTTAAATCAAGTTGTTTGTCTAGTAATTAAATCAATTATAAATATATGCAGATGCTTGGTTGACCCTTGTTGTGGGCAACCAACGGTATGAAGTGACGGCGGTAGTATGGACAGCTGGGCCGCTCAGTAAATACGCCCACGCGTCATCTGACGGCGCACCTTTGATGTTAAATTGTCTCAATCATTTCCAAAAGTGATGAAAAACAAACAGCACAGCGTGAAATACAACAGACTCTCTCTCTCTCTCTCTCTCTCTCTCTCTCTCTCTCTCTCTCTCTCTCTCTCTCTCTCTCTCACGCTTAAGAGCACATGGCCGTCCCACTGCGGAGCTCTCTGCCCATTTCAAAGAATTGTTGAAAGGAGATAGAGAATGGAATTGCATCACCCAGTTGGTCTGGGAGCACGGCCTTATTTGCACTTTACTTTCACACCAGTGTTGCACACAGGACATTTGGCTACAGTATGTACAAGCTCACATGTGCGTTGTGCTGCACACAAGCCTGCACCACAATCCTAGCATTCAAGGCATACATGGGCAACTGTGGCCCGGGGGCCACATGCGGCCCCCACCTTCACTTAATGCGGCCCACAGGTTAATACCGGAATACTGATATATTACTGATTTCAGCTGTTACAATTCCAAACATGACCTGCTTTAATTCCGTCAGTCTATATTAGTAGCTTAACGACTAGTATAGTAGTATTAAAATGTTTTTTTTTAATGTCCAATGTATTTGTATTTAGGTTCATAAAGTTAAAATGAGTATATAACTAAATGCGTAATTAAATCCAAATATTACATTTCAGGATTCCAATTAAAAATTATTTAATTATACTATTTTTGCTTCTTTTGTATGAGATACACTAGAATGACAAAGTAGGACGTAGCGATATGCAATGTGGCCCTCTGGAGTGAAGGTGGAAATATAGTGGCCCTCGCCATCATCAAAGTTGCCCATCCCTGTTTTAAGGCATACTTCACCCTTTCCCCCCTCACTTTGTTAAGAAGTGAGAGAAAAAAAACAATTTATTACAGTACAGAGAGAGAGGAGTTGTGAAGGTGAAAGATGAAAAAATAAACTGATGTATAAGAAAGAAAGCTGTTACCTATACTTGGATCACTTCCCCCCCCCCCCCTTCTACACCAAATATCATTGTTGAAAATAGCAGATCTACAAGATTTGCCTGGCGTTGCCAGCCTCTATCACACACTTCGTTTTGGGAAGAGAGTCTGGGATTTCAGGAAGAGTTTTCATTTCTGGGGCTTGCCCCAAACCACGTGCCCCAAGCCTACAGAAACCACGTGCCCCAAGCGTACAACCCTGATTGGCCAACCCTTGAAGCTGGTTGAGGAAATAGAATCTCAATGGATCGGTGCCAGACCGTACTACAACACCACTACCGCCAGGGGGTGTTGTTGTGTTCGGTCTGGTTTATTAACCAGGCAACTACAAGATCACAACGCTGCAAATGTTCCCCACAGAATATCGTCACTGTCGGGCAGAAACCTCACTTCTTAAAGGTTCAAATTTGCAATTTTTTTTAAGTAAAGCCCTGCTCCATCATACGAGACTGTCGCACAAAACTAGTGAAAATAGCAGATCTACAAACACACAACGCCTCGCACCGCGACCGCGAGGTGTCGTACAGCGAGGTGTCGTGTGCCTGTAGATCTGCTATTTTCACTGGTTTAAATCATTTCTAAAATGATGAATACAAAACAAACAGTTTTGGAATACGAGGTTTCCACCCGACAACGGCGATTTAAATAAATGTACTTGGTGGTTTTTCCAGCACTTTTGGACACGTACACTCTCTTCGGTTGAAAGCACATTGTTCTGTGATCCCTCGGCGAGATGTGAATTAGCCGGCATGAAGTAGTTTGATTCTTGCCCTGCTTTTTGTACCAATCCCAATATGACACGAGCCAAGCTGTATGCGAATGCGCGCGCGCACGCGTGTGTGTGCATGCGTGCATGCGTGTGTGTGTGTGTGGGTGGGTGGAGTGAGGGAGTCAGGGAGAGAGAGAGAGAGAGAGAGAGAGAGAGAGAGAGAGAGAGAGAGAGAGAGAGAGAGAGAGAGAGAGAGAGAGAGAGAGAGAGAGAGAGAGAGAGAGAGAGAGAGAGAGAGAGAGATGTAGAAAAGAAAAAGGGATGAATAGAAAGAGAGCTGGATGTGTGGGTGGAGAGCAGAGCAGAGAAGTGAAGGTCTTGGACGCTAGTAAACCGGTTTATTTTTTAAAGTAATATTTAATGCTCCTTTGTAGTCACTAATCATCTTTAGCTAAGCCGAGCCACATGAGTCAATGGCAGGAGAGAGAGAGTGCGAGTGTGCGCGCTGTGCGTGCGTGCGTGTGTTTGTGTGTACACGCACGCACGCACATTACTATATACTTGTGAGGGACAAATGTCCCCACAAATAGTATTTGAGAGATAGAAGCTGTGAGGATCGTTTTCATGGTCTTCATGAGATTAATGGTTGTTTTGTGGTTTTACACTTCCCTGCAAACCAAATGACGTCATGATGGCGTTATTATAACGTCCTCCGGTGACTCCGGTGACGTTCAGAACTAGGCCAGATCACAGCCCATATGGGGATGATCTTGACGTCATTACCAGGACGTCATATGGGCTATAGGATTATTGTTAATGTTTGTAATGTTATTTGAAATATGAGCATAAGGTTATATTCTGGGACATATCTGACTAGTTATGATATTTATCTGGCCTCGATCGGATCCACTCTGATTAATCAAGGACGTCCGTTTCCGTGGGCAGGATTTATGTTGGTTGAAATCAGGTGATATTCTAGGCCAGATCTGACTAGTCATGGTTTGACTTGATCTGGCCCCAATCGAGACGTCACTGATTGGTCCAGGTCCTGACCGCGTTTGCTGGGTTATTATGATTCTGGTTGGCTTATGATTCTGGTTGGGGTTAGGTTGTGGTTCTCAAACGTTTTGGGCTTCAGTACCCCCTTTTCCTTGTTGCTGAATCCAAATACCCCCTTTAATCGACAACAACATTTTGACTAGAAAATACTGACGTCAAAAGTCCAGTTTCTATGTCAAAATGTTGAAAATAAAAGTGAGGCTCTATTCAATAACAGTAGAATTCTGACTTAATTTGATTTAAAGCTTCACAAAGCAGCACTTTCATGTACATTTGTCAATGTTTTATCATTAAACATAACAGTAAAATAAATGTTTCCATTTTCCATGTGTGTTTTCCAATGTTTCCGTACCCCCATTTGAGAAACACTGGTTAGGATAGTCTCTATCGTATAGGCTACTTAATTGTTGGATATGTCAAGCTATCAAAGTTACAATGTCCCCACAATTATAGTAATATATTTTCACATTGACTGTGCACATAATGTCAGGATGGGAGGGAAAAACCTTGTATGTACTAAACCTTCCCTTTTTTGGGTTATTAAAACTATTTAAAATAGTGAAAATAGCCGACCTACAAGCACGCATCGCGAGGCGTTGTGTGCTTGTAGATCGGCTATTTTCACTACTTTTTTTTACACATTTGTACAATGAAGTAGGGCTTTAATTTCCAAAAAAAGTACAAATTTGAAACTTGGAGATACAAGGTTTCTGCCCGACAGTGACACTATACTATAATAATAATGCATACATTACAAGCAGGTGCACAAACAGCCAATAGCAACAGTTAAAGTATTAGGCCTACTGCATAGTTGGGACTGAAAACGAATTGAATGAAAAAGTATAGGCTAAAAAGAAAAAAACGCTTCAATCTTGCATAAGGGAATTAATTATATTGGACTAATCGCGCTGTTCGCGCAGGCTGTCTGCATGTGGCACACGCACACTGCTTTCACAACAACGTCTTTCTGTTGCATCATGTTTCATGCCAACAATACAATACCATGTCTTGACTTCAGAATAATGAAAAGGTTGATATTCATCTGGCCAGCAATTAATCCAATACTCACTGTCGAGTGGTGACAGTGCGTCCATGTTATGCAACTTTGGGAGAGTTGAAAAGGCTTTGTTCTTCCTACTGTCTCCACTCCATCTCCTCTCCTCATAACTTCAATCAAGTGTATAATGTTTGTTTATGGGTTGATTGCTGACCGTGCGTGCATTCCTTAATTCCCATGGCTTTACATGCTGTGCGTGCATCGCAAACTGACACTGAAATGAGCGAGCGAGAGAGAGAAAGAGAGAGAGAGAGAACGGGGGAGCGCGCGAGCGAGCGAGCGAGAGAGAGAGAGAGAGAGAGAGAGAGAGAGAGAGAGAGAGAAAGAGCGAGAGAGAGAGAGAGAGAGAGAGAGAGAGAGAGGCAGGCAGCCTGCGCATGAGGAGCAGACGGCGATAATGATAAATGACCATTGGTTTTTCAATCGGTCAGGATGTCCGGGAGGAATTTTATTTTTCGGTCTTGGCCATAAAAAATCGGTCAAATCCGGCAATTCCCGGTCTAACGCAATCTCTGGTGGCGTGATGTCATACAATAAACAAACAAGCCCTATATACTGATGCGGAGATATGAGCAGGGCAAAGGTGTGACGTGTGACGTGTGACCGACCGACGGACGGACGGACGGCCGGTGGAGGTTTTCATAGTAAACTGCTCCCTGACGGTCGCAATGAAAACCTCCACCGGCCGTCCGTCCGTCACACGTCACACGTCACACCTTTGCCCTGCTCATATCTCCGCATCAGTATGACATCACACCACATGTGTACACAAACCTTTGTATACGTTGCTGTGGCAACAGTCTGTTGTTGCTGGTCTGTTAGTGTACGTTAGCAACCACCTTAGCAACCATGGTTTTACCCTAGCAACCAACTGTTTACCCTAGCAACCAACTGTTTACCATAGCAACCATGTTTTTTTACCCTAGCAACCAACTGTTTACCATAGCAACCAGATACGCAGAGCAGGGATCTCCATATATGGGCATAAACAGGTGACATCACACTGATGTCAGATACTCAGAGCAGGGATTTCTCCATAATATATGGGCATAAAAGGGATTCTGTTAGGGATCTCCATATATGGGCATAAAAGGGATTCTGTTAGGGATCTCCATATATGGGCATACAAGGGATTCTGTTAGGGATCTCCATATATGGGCATAAAAGGGATTCTGTTAGGGATCTCCATATATGGGCATAAAAGGGATTCTGTTAGGGATCTCCATATATGGGCATAAAAGGGATTCTGTTAGCTGTTAGTGATCTCCATATATGGGCATAAAAGGGATGCTGTTAGGGATCTCCATATATGGGCATAAAAGGGATTCTGTTAGGGATCTCCATATATGGGCATGAAAGGGATTATGTTAGGGATCTCCATATATGGGCATAAAAGGGATTGTATCCCAGATGATGCCCTGTTAGGAGATCCACACTAACAGAATCCATATATGGTCCTACCGACAGCTGCTATAAGCCAACCCTGGCGATAAGGTCTGAGTCGAAGAAATGCTTCTTTCCTGACTTTTCTTTTTACACTTTATTTCCACACAACAACTCTAAGTTAGATTAATGACATGGGGTTCATGTGGTAAATGCGCAATAGATGTGTGCAAAAAACAAGACAAAAAAAAAAACACACGGAACAAGCCGGGACTGAGGCAGTGCACAGGTGGCCGGTTGAACTCTGCTGAAAACACAGCTGTTAACGTAGTGGTTGAATTCTGCTCACAGCGAAAACGAGAACAGCAACAACTAATATGACAGTGTTTGTGCAAGCCGGTGTGAAGAGATTTGCACTCTGTCTAGGAACAGATACAGGTGTCTATGTCAGGGGTTTTCAAAGTGGGTGACGGGGCACCCTGGGGTGCCGCGACGGCAGTCCATGGGTGCCGCGAGATCATTTGATAATATTTGGAATTTATTTGGACACTTGAAGAAAATATTTACCGGTAGTATCATTTTATTAACTTGAAGTACAGTTATTTTCAGTCTGTTCTAACCAAAATGGCTATTATCTCAACGTTTTCCTCGCAACATAATCACTAAAATATCATTACTGTCAGGCAGAAACCTCTGTTGCATAAAACTAGTGAAAACAGCCGATCTACAAGCACACTGTGTGCTTGTAGATCTGCTGTTTTCACTAGTTTAGTACATTTTATAGATGATAAATACAAAACGAACGGTTTTGTACATATGCTATAAATATAAGGTGCTGGGAGTGAAAATTATAATGTAGGGGTGCCTCGGGTTTCCAGAAGGGATCCGCAGCCAAATACATACAGTAATCAATTTGGGGGTCCTTGACAAGTGTGAGGAACTTCCATATTGAATTTCCCAGATATCCTTCAGCAGTAATATATCAAGACACTGTGTACCTGCGTGCTGCTGGTCATATATTCTCCTGTTTCAGGGCTGAAATGTCAAACCTTTTGTTATGTAGAATGAAAGACAACACCTATAGCAGTGTTTGGTGATATTTATGCTGACTCCTTTGCACATCCGTTTTGGACAATGACTCTCAGGTATGTATTGACCTATCTTATGTGCGACTCCTTTGCCCATTCCACTAGCTGTGACTTTGCTGCTATTGATTAGAGTAGAGGTTCAGGCCGCTATTGCACTGCCGATCCGACTGATATGGCCATATATGTGTCGATCTCTGTATCTGTCTTGTCGCTTTTGTATTGCCATAAATCGAGATCCCTTTTATCTCATTAGTATATGGCCATACATGGGCAATGCCCATTTTGTGGCCATGTCATGGAGCTGAGTGATATGTTTGTGCCTGAAGCCATGACGACACACATATTGGGCTTTAGACAACACACTCCATTTAGATGTACAGTAGCTGCTTTTGGAACTCCTAATGGTTATGGCTGAGTCATGGTGACATTGTGATGGAGTGGTCCAACCGCCTGCTTGTCCACCCTTGATATTTTTTTTAAATAGGATTTGATATAAATTATATCATTCCGTCTCTGTCCCAACAACAAAAATTATGGAGTGGTCATAAACCACTTTATGATTCAACATAAATGAGAGGAAAACATAAAAAAAAGGGGATTTGCAGTAGTGTGTGTGCGCATGTGTGTGGGTGTGTGTGCGTGTGTGTGCGCGTGTGCATGTGCGTGCGTGCGTACGTTAATGTCAACAGGCTCGGGGCTACAGGTCTGCAGGCAGTGGGGAGCTAAATGGAAGGCTAGATTATTTCCTATAATTAACAGTCGCCGCGAGGGCACTCTCTCTATCCGAAAATTATTTCGGTTAGGGATATTTTTCATTTCTCAGCATGATTGAGACACGCACGCGCGCACGCACACCCTCTCTCATGAGCACTTCAGTGGGATTAACCAGATCAGACTGCATCAGCTTGCTATAACTGCTTTAGAATGGTGACTTATTTGGAAAGCGTGCAGATGCGATGATCAGAGCAGTTACTGGAGAACAACCAGACGATGGTCATTTTTAACTGGAATCTGTGGTCATAATAATATACAGTATCTGCTGCAAACCCACCTTCTGCTCAGGGCCGTGGTGCTATTTCTAGACAGTGGTGGAAGTAGTAGCCTATCAGATATTAAAGTAAAAGTAGCAATACCACAGTATACAATCAGGCATTGACTAAGGCTTGCCCACCTGCCCCCCAGCAGGCAAATAAAACTTTCGGGCAGGTGAAGTTTGCTTTCAGGTTGCCCGACACGGCAAGTGCTCATTTGAGAGGGGACACAACCGTCTATGAACATAACATGAGATATGTGATAACGAGATACCGTGGCCAGAGTGCTCTGTTATCTGGTCTGTGGAATGTAAAATAAGAGAACTGTTTACCTATAATGTGCTGTTTTTTGTTTAGTTTTTTTGACTGTTGCTACATTTAAAATCATAAAATAACAAGTGTGAAACCATAGACATATTCAATCATAGCTATGTAGGTATTTGGAATTTGGATTTGGTATGAAATTTTCTATCTCACAGCCCCTGTACTCTTTTACAAGTGCCTGTGTTCAACATGTTACTTGAGGAAAAGGAAAAAAAAAAAGATTAAGTACAGTACTTGAGCAAATGTATTTGGTTACTTTACATTGCTTTTGGAATGGAGGGAGCAAATCTATCTTCTTCTTCTTCGGACGGAAGTAACATCTTTACCTATCAGCCCTGTTTGCCTGACAGCAATGTGTTACTGCTTGTCGTTCCTATAGCGTTTTGTTTTAGTCCCGTTTTGGAACCTCACTCTCCACGATAGCTCCCAGGTGAGGTTCTGCTGCGCTACAAATGGAGCGAATATCACCTTTTTCACAAAACATTGTATCCAAAAAGTTAATGTTGTCCCAGGCACTGACAGATGTTTCAGGTTGAGACGCAAATGTGACATTTTCACGACGGGGTTGAAAAAAACTGTTTAAATAGCCTATGTCAAGGGTCTTCAAAAGGGGGTCCGGGACCCCTAGGGGGTCCTCAGAGTTAATACAGGGGGTCCTCCAAATCTTTGTGTGATAGAAACCTTTTTCTCCTTTTTTATATTAACTCTTTTACTGCTACGGACGTTCCCGTTCGCCCCATTTTTGACGGCGGTGCGATGCCAATACGGCTCGTTCTTTTTACCTCGTCTGACTGTAAAGCTGATGGGGGGTCGAGTACAAACATCTCCCGTAATGCTGCTCTCAAAAATCCACCACACGTAAACATCAATGGAGTCCCAAATCACTTCCTGGCTTTTTTCTGTGGATCTGTTGCTCTGATGCGATTCTGTGCTCTGAATGGATGGCAACCGAGCGGCCCAATTCACATTAATTCTTGCATAAGGCTGCCCTTTGCTGCCAGTTTGACCAAAGTACACATTTGACCGTCCATTATAAAATTTATTTGTTTAGAAAGAACCAATAGATAATTTTCTATAACATCGCAAAGGAAAGCTGCTTTTTGCTGGCACCAGACCCAATAAATAAATAATAACATCTGGCAGTAAAACGGTTAACCACTTGAACCCATAATCTGAGAACTTTAGCTCACAACGCCGAGGCGTTGTGATCTTGTAGATCTGCTATTTTTGGCAAAGACGTTTGGTGTAGAGGGGAAAAAGAGCAGACTAAGTACACAGTGAAAGGTCACGTTTATTAAGTATTGGCGGTTCAAGTGGTTAAATATCTGAAAATACAAATTGACATGAATCCAAAATACACTGATGATTATGCTGTCAAACGATGAAACTATGTGGAATCTATGAAAAGGTTGTGGGGGTCCCTGCTTCATCTCTCTCTCAACTAAGGGGTCCTTGGCCTGAAAACGTTGAAGACCCCTGGCTTATGTAGTCAACCTGTGCCATGTTCTCCCATTCAACCCGGACCACTCCCGTACGGGAGGTGCCAGTACTGCTCCCGATTCGGCTACAATGGGAAAGCATGGCACAGGCTGGCTAAATAAATCATTCGTTCATAGCATCACATGGCCAGCTGTGGTTTTCTCTTGTAGTTCTCACATCAAAATGTTCTGGTGAGATAAAGGCAGTACTTGAATTCAGAAAAACAAGACACGTTACCTTTAGTGGCTTACGAGAATACGTTTGGATTTGTCTAGCTTTGTCCTGTTGAGTCAACCATGTTGGTTATCTTTCTGTTAGCGTTTGGACATGTTGTGACTGGAAAACAGTGGAAGACGAAAATGTACACAGGTTAGAACACCTGCACAAATCTACGTTGTTACACATTAATGTCAACAGCCTGTGTTGTGTGTGATGTCAGACCAGTGTTCTGATCAGTCCATATAAGATGATGATATGTACTGTACATATAGGAAGATGACTCTCGAGTGAGACTGAGAGAAACTGAAAGTGACACAGAAGTGACACAGTCAGACAGGCGAAGACAGGAAAGACAGACCGACAGCCAGACAGCCAGCCAGACAGACAGACAGACAGGGAGAGACGGATGTTTTCCTGGACGGTGTCCCTGAAAAGAGGACCAGTGTGTCCAAAAGGAGGACCAAAGACTTCCAGGCTTGCTTGTGTTGCTGTGCCAGTGGGGGACAAAGTGTTCTGCTTTGGAGGGTTCTATAAAGGTACCACTCACTACAGTGATCAGCTTGAGGTGCATGTCTTCACCACAGTGGCTTTACGCTGGAGGAAGCCACCCGTCTCAAATGGAAGAGGACAATGTTCCCCTGAGGTTCCCTCCATGCGCTGGTTCCACACAGCTGTACTGATAGAGGATATCATCTATATATGGGGAGGGACAGTGAACTGTAAGATAACACAGGGAGACAGTGGCTGGCTTACCGTCAAAGGGAACCACATGGACAATGTTCTTTATGCATTTGATGTCGACACCCAGCGATGGTTCAAGCCTGAGATTTCTTGTAAAGTTCCAGAGGGGAGGAGACGCCACTCAGCCTTTGTCTTGGGGAAAATTATGTTTATCTATGGTGGATTCTTGCTGACAGGATTTACTAATGACATCCACAAGTTGGACACCACCACAATGGTCTGGTCTTTAATTAACACAAGAGGCACTCTGCCACCTGCTCTAATAGACCACTCTACCACCATCATTGGGACAAAGCTGTTTGTATTTGGTGGCTATGGGGACAATCATGAGGCCAATAACAACATCAATGTGTTTGACACAGAGACCAACTGCTGGCTGAACACAACTTCTGCACAGCCTGTTCCAGATGGACGTCAGAGTCATGCAGCCTTTGCCTACAATGGAGAACTGTACATATTTGGTGGCTTCAACTCAACTCGGGGGCAGCGCTTCACTGATCTGTGGAAATTCAATCCAAAAAGCCTCTCCTGGAGGAAGGTTGAGGCCAAGGGGAAGGTCTGGGATTTTAGGTTGTTGTGTAGGTACTGTTGCATGGAAGATCGTATCATCGTCTTTGGATACACAGACCAAACACAACCCATCTTACAGATCTTAGACCTCAGTCCTAGTCTGCAGACGTTATGCAAGCTAGCAGTTATTCAGTATGGTGTGGAGCAGTCTGGACTGCCACACAACATCAGGTGGGAACTGGCAGCCATGACAGAAACAGAAGAAAGTAAGTGAAAACCATGAGTAAGCGGTGCCTACTCTATTTGATGGGTGTGTAA
The DNA here is from genome assembly GCF_963921795.1 of Nannobrachium achirus. Classification (NCBI taxonomy): domain Eukaryota; kingdom Metazoa; phylum Chordata; class Actinopteri; order Myctophiformes; family Myctophidae; genus Nannobrachium; species Nannobrachium achirus. The sequence continues at coordinate 21,326,574 of NC_137824.1, read as the reverse complement.
TGGCATTCAGGAAGTACTACTCTATGAACTGGTTGGAATAACGTGTTTCTTCCACGCGCTACGTCCAAACCGGGGAAATCCCCCCTTTCAGGTGAAAAGAAGCAACTTGGTCTACTTGTGCATAGAAGGAAGCATGAGGTCAGTCCGTTGTCTCCCCAGGCGTGACAGAGGGGGAGCAGAGCCCAGGATTACCTAGGCAATTGGCACTGGGTGAAAAATATGGGTTACAAAATCGGGATAAAAATTATGAGAAAAAAGGAAGTACTTCTCTATTTGATGTGTGGGCGCTGGTATTCAAGCCGTTCTACTTCATTTGATGTGTTGGGCTCTGGTTTTCAGGCGGTACTATTCTATTTGATGTGCCGCCTGTATACCAGCGCCCACACATCAAATAGAGTAGCCACTGCAGCCAAATAACTTTGGGAACCACAGCTCTAGAGTTTAAAAAGAATCCACAGCCACTGCATGTTGCAATGACTTCGTCTGTTCAGACGATTGGGGAAAAAACAGACGTTTCACGAGGAGCAGTCAGTGTACGCTCTGAGAAATGAACACTAAAACTTAACTAACCCCCTAAGGGCGAGGGGCGCGTGTCGATATATATTTCAACATAACATTTGTTCTACGTCCCAGTGGGTGAATGTTAACCTGGTGAAATGCTAACCTGCCGACACTGGTGAGTAGCTAACCTGCCGACGCTGGTGACCCTACCGTAGTCGAAGTAATGACACGTAGAAATGGCGAGATTTCACTAAGGGGGTAACCGAGACTGACACAATATGTCCATATATGGGCTTAATATTGATGACATTGGGTATCTCCATCTATGGGCATAAAAGGGACAAGGATGGAATTCATTCGCAAGTGGGACTCGCGTTGCGACAACCACACTGTTTATCGTGAAACTGACACAATATGTCCATATATGGGCATTCCCAGATATGGGCTTAATATTGATGACATCAGGGATCTTGGCCATAACGAGCGTGACACGAGGCGTGATGCACGGACGGACAGACATGATCTGCAGGTTTTCATACTAACTGCTCCCTGCGGTCGCAATAAGAAACAATAGAAAACTTTTAACACCTAACCTTGGTGCAGCCTTTACGCCCTGAGGCTTGCTGGGACGTCCTTCTGTCTAATGACACATACACAGCCCGGTACATTTGATCTATTCTCAGCCTATACGAGTGCAACGCTCTTCACGCCATTCAATGGCGCTAACATTAGCCTTGTTTTAGCGACCAGCCAGATTCTCACCGGAGCTAACATTAGACGTGGTTGTTTTAGCAACTATACCGTGGTTCTCAGCGGAGCTACAACTAGCCTTATATTTAGCAACCGCCATGATACTCGATGGAGCTAACATTTGCCTTTTTTTAGCGCAACTCTTCCGGCACACTGGCTCGTGTGTAAGATTCAGTTTGCTCTCAGAGTTACAGACCCCTCCCTCACGGGTCCATGTGCATCCCTAGTGCAGGGGTTCCCAAACTTTTTTGTCTCAGGGCACCCCATAAATATTTTTTTTTAATCCGAGGCACCCCTACATTATAATTTTCACTCCCAACACCTTATATTTATAGTATATCGTCGTTGTCGGGTGGAAACCTTGTATGTCCAAAACCATTAGTTTTGTATTTATCATCTATAAAATGTACTAAACTAGTGAAAACAGCAGATCTACTGTTTAGATTTGAGATAATAGCCATTTCGGTTAGAACTGACTAAAAAGGGGCGCCCGCTGGCCTGGTGGTCAAGGCGCATACCACATACTGTACTAGGCCAGGGGTGGGCAACTTTGATGATGGCGAGGGCCACTATATTTCCACCTTCACTCCAGAGGGCCACATTGCATATTGCTACGTCCTACTTTGTCATATCTCATACAAAAGAAGCAAACATAGCAGATCTACAAGCTCAAAACGCATCACGCTGCGATGCGTTTTGAGCTTGTAGATCGGCTATTTTTGCCTCTTTTGAATTGGAATCCTGAATTATTTTTAAATTTTTTAATTGGAATCCTGAAATGTAACATTTTGATTCAATTTCAAACGCATTTAATTATATACTCATGTTAACTTCATGAACCTAAATACAAATAAATTGGACATAAAAAAATACATTTTAATACTACTATACTACTCATTAAGCTACTAATATAGACTGACGGAATTAAAGCAGGTCATGTTTGGAATTGTTAACAGCTGAAATCAATAATATATCAGTATTCCAGTATTAACCTGCGGGCCGCATTAAGTGAAGGTGGGGGCCGCATGTGGCCCCCGGGCCGCCAGTTGCCCATGTATGTACTAGGCTATGATGCCTGCTGGCGTCGCCGGATCGATTCCCGATCCGGACGACCTTTGCCACATGTCATTCCCCATCTCTCTCCCCATTTCCTGCCAATCTACTGTCCTATCAATAAAGGCATAAAAAGCCCAAAAACAAATCTTTAAAAAAAAGAACTGACTGAAAATAACTTTGTTCTTCAAGTTTAAAATGATGCTAAATATATTTTTAAGTGTCCAAATAAATTCCAAATATTATCAAATTATCTCGCGGCACCCCTGGACTGCCGTCGCGGCACCCCAGGGTGCCCCGTCACCCACTTTGAAAACCCCTGCCCTAGTGGTCCCCAGACCTGATCTCACTTCTATAGATGTGTCCATGCATTGATTTGTGGGGGGGTCGTCATAGGATATAGTGAACATTTAGCGCTGTGGCTTTGGCTTTAGCCCTTCACAAGATCAAACCCTGTTCTTTGTACATGATCAAATGAAGAGATGGGACGCGCAGTATGCTTTTGCACTGCATTTCATCACACGCTTGCACTCGTGTTTGTCTGTGTTTGCATGTGTATGTGATGTGTGTGTGTGTGTCAGAGGGAGAGTCTGCGTGCATGTGTGTGCATGCTTGCATTTGTGTGTGTGTGTGTGTGTGTGTGTGTGTGTGTGTGTGTGTGTGTGTGTGTGTGTGTGTGTGTGTGTGTGTGTGTGTGTGTGTGTGTGTGTGTGTGTGTGTGTGTTTGAGTGTTTTGTTGTGCAAGCATGTGTGTGTGTTTGTGGCTGTGTGTGTGTGTGTGTCTGCATTTATGTTTGTGTGTGTGTGCATGCGCGTGCACCCATCAACAGTAATCAATCAGCGTGGCTACCCTGTCAGTCTGAAAGAGGAGAGTGTGTGTGTGACTGTGTGTGTGTGTGTGTGTGTGTGTGTGTGTGTGTGTGTGTGTGTGTGTGTGTGTGTGTGTGTGTGTGTGTGTGTGTGTGAGTGTGTGTGTGTGTGTGTGTGTGCGTGCGTACGTCTCGGCAGATTTACGCCTATCGTGTTCTCTGTGATTGGCCCGGGGAACCGGCGCGGGGCGTCCCCCCGCGGGGTTTGGTAGAGTGTGTGTGTGGTGGTGGGGGGATCGGGGTGCGGCGGTGGCCGGGGCTCTTTATCTTGTCAGGAGGGCAATCACCAAAATAAGGTGTGTTAGATTTACTCCACAGCCCCCCACGGGCCCGGGTGGGTGGGTGGGCCGGTGTATCTGCCTCCCCTCCCCTCCGCTCGCCCTGTCCCTCTCTGCTTCTCTCTCCATCCCTCCTCTCTCTCTCTCTCTCTCTCTCTCTCTCTCTCTCTCTCTGGGTGATGGATGCGTGGAGATCGCTCATTCCTTATAGCGCAGAGAGGGCTGGCATCCATCACTCTCCTCATACACCTCTCTCTCTCTCTCTCTCTCTATCTTTCTCTCCCTCTCTCTCTCTCTCTCTCTCTCTCTCTCTCTCTCTCTCTCTCTCTCTCTCTCTCTCTCTCTCTCTCTCTCTCCGTGTCCAGCCTCGGCACCATAAGCTGTCTGTCACAGTGACAGGCCCGTCCACTATATCACAGAGTCCGCTCCGCGGCACACAGGGACTCCATTACACGTAATCTTCTCCCCTCACACACAGCCGGGTCCCCACCACAGTGAGTGAGGACACTTTTCCACCGGTTCTCCTCACAAGAATAGAAAAAAGGTTGTTTCATGGTAAAAGAAAAAAGGAAAAGAATTATACCGTATATTGTCGTCATCGGGTGAAAACCTTGTATGTCCAAAACTGTTCGTTTTGCATTTATCATTTTAAAAATGATTTGAACTAGTGAAAACAGCCAATCTACAAGCACACAACGCCTCGCACCGCGAGGCATTGTGTGCTACGTTGTGTGCTACTTTTGTGCAACGGCCTTGTATGATGAAGCAGGGCTTTGCTTTGCGAAAGAACGTACACATTTGAAACTTGGAGATACGAGGTTTCCGCCCGACAACAACGATATACATTTTTGGCTGGGACTTTTAACTGATTAATTGCGATTAATTAATTACAGAAAAATAACGTGATTAAAAAAAATAATAATAACACATGGGTGCCCGCTGGCCTACTGGTCCAGGCGCATACCACGTAGGCATTGATGCCTGACGCTGTCGCCGGTTTGATTCCCGATCCAGACGACCTTTGCCGCATGTCACTCCCCGTCTCTCCCCCCATTTCCTGTCAGTCTACTGTACGATCAATAAAGGCATGAAAGCCCTAAAAAACGAATCTTAAAAAAAATAAAAAAAAATAATGACGCTTAATTTTTGCACCACATAACCGTGATTCATTAACATTAATTGTCATAAATATCAATGACATTATAGGCCTATATATCACCAGTTTACCTGTTTTGTTTTTAATACAGATCAGTCTCATAAACATGTGAATGATGTTGAATTCTTGGCTGAGGCTGGGTCATACTGTAGATCTTCCAGCAATATACAAAAGAAAAAAACTTGTTGTATTCTAATCACGGAAGTTTATTAACTAACACGCCTGTGGCTAATAGGCAATATTAATGTTCCAATACAGCCATACAAGATGTACATTCTGCTCTGGTCCCTGAATAGAACTTTTATGTGCTAAATATGGTAAACTACTTTGTTGTGGACTCCTAAACAGAAAGAGATATAGAGAGAGCTAGGGGAAGATACTGTAGGTCAGGGGTCTTCAACAGGGGACCCTGGATTACTACAGGGGGGCCGCCAAAACTTGGTGTGATAGGATACATATTTTAAATGAACAACTTGATCCCTCGCATCCCTATTCTGAGGAGAACTTTAGCCAAAAAATAGCAGATCTACAAGCTCTCAACACCTTTTGGCTAATAGGTTTGGTGTATTGGTTAATTAAAAAAAAGATCGGACCAAGTACAGAGTGAAAGGTCAAATTTCGACAATGTATTGTCGATTTAAAATGTACTTATAATATATGTACTTGATACAGTCTTTTTTCCACTATCTATCAATGTCTTTGCCAAAAAAAATAGCCGATCTACAAGTAGGTCGCCTATTTTTTGGCAAGTGTTCCGCCACCAGGATAATGGATTTGTATCGCGATAATATCGTAAATCGCGATTTCTTTTTGTCACAATAAATCGTGATATGAAATTTTCATATCGTCCCATCCCTAGGCCTGATACACGTCCTATTGCCGTTACAGATCAGATGACAGGAACAAGACCTCTGATTGACCTGAGGGATGCGTTGGCAGAAGGAGGCTGGAGGTGGAAGTGCCAGGCAGCAGGACAAGAGGAAGAGAAGAGGACAAAGAGCGGGGATGCTATCAGAGAGGACATGCAGGTGGCTGCTGGAGTGACATCGTTCTGTCAACAGCCCTCCACTGAGTGAGACACAAGTGAGTACATCTTATAGTGAGGACCAATTAAGATAGGTTGAAAATGAGTGAAGTGGTATTTTAAGCCCCACATAATACTTTCCATAATCCGTACGACAACACACTGACGACAGCAGATCTAATAGCTTGCACCATGTCACAATGGGATGAGTCGCGAGCTTGTAGATCTGCTATTTTTGAAAATATAATGACCGCAAAGTACAAATTATGATTTTGTACATATGCACTCTTGGGATATGACTATGAAGTTTGGTTCTTGAAATACTGTGTTGTTGGAGTGCACTTCAACGGCAATAACCGACGTCCTTCAAAACTAAGGAGCTGTGTTTTCAAAACAATTAAAAAAGCCATCTGAACCCCTTGATTATTTTTGCCAAGCTCATTTTCATAATTTTTGAGATGCAGAAAACAAAACCAAGTGTAAACAGATGATCCACAATGGTGACCCCTATGGGAACCAGCCCTGATGAAGAAAAAGAAGAGTCATTAGTTGCGGTACAAGTTATATAGCCTACTACATTCGCTTTTTTTCCCCAACGCATACTGCTCATCATAATTACCTTGTCATTTAAAAGTTTTAAAAGTACAAATCTACTAAACTATTTATGTGTCTCTCTCAAAGTGTTGATAACCTGTAGATCTCTTCTTAAAACGTCCTACTATAGCCATAATTAATCTATTGTCTATCAATAGCGTTCATTGTAACTTGGATACATTTTTACTGTCAGAACCGGCACAGCTTGTCCGTAGATGGACGGGTAAAGCCTGACACTGTGGTTCCCCTGACACATCACTGTCTTGGCCATCTGGCCAGTGTGGCACAGAGTCACAGTGATGTCACAGTGATGTGGACACCAGGGATGTTGATGCATGGGCATAAAAGGGACAGAGTCACAGTGATGAGGACATCAGGGATCTCCATATATGGGCATAAAAGGGATTTGGTTCCCCTGTCATCCCAGAGATCTCCAAAAGGATCTGTGCCCCTGGCATCACAGGGATCTCCATATATGGGCATAAAAGGGAGGGTCTGTCTGTCTGTCTGTCTGTCTGTCTGTCTGGGAAACGCTTGTCTTTTTTGTTGATTGACTCTCATGCTCTGACATCACGCTCTGACATCACTGTGATGTCATGGGAACCACATCCCTTTTATTGCCATGTATGGATATCCCTGTGATGCCAGGGGAACCAAATCCCTTTGGCCAGATGGCCAAGACATGGCGCGACCTCGCCCTTTGGGGTGAGGTCGCTTGTCGCCCTGAGGCCTCTTACTGGTAACTGTAATAGTAATGGTTTGGCAACTGTATCAAGTTGCAGTACTGGTTATAGCCTACGGGGGAAATGAATGCTTTAATAACTAGTTACAGCCCAACGCTGATTACCAGTGTCTATTCTGCGAACTGTTTCGCTCCTCTCCTTCATAATTAATGACCGAGCCTGTTGATGAAATGATCAGAGCTGCTAATACAGCAAATTTGTCACATTTTCAAGCAGTCTGTTGTCCCGACAAATTAACAGACAACTCGCTCAATAATTCCTGGCAATCTTGTTATTGCACAATTACAAGGCAATTAAAAAGTGCATTTATCAAAAAGCCAGTTGATGAATAGTTTGGTCCATCGTTTTGCAAACAAACTCTACAGCTCTCAGATTGTCAATTATCTCCACTTGGCAGTCAGCTGTCTTTCTCACCCGCCCTGCGAAGAATTAAGTCCATGCGTCAACAGAAAGCCTGATTTAACCTCTTAAAACCCTTTATAGCAGGGGTCTCAATGTTTTCAGGCCAAGGACCCCTTAGTTGAGAGAGAGATGATGCAGGGACCCCCCCAACCTTTACTTAGATTCCATATAGATTAATTGTTTGACCGCACAATCATCAGTATATTTTGGATTCATGTCAATTTGTGTTTTCAGATATTTAACCTCTTGAACGGTCAATACCTTAAGAAACTTGACCTTTCACTCTGGACTTTGTCTGCTCTTTTTCCCTCCACACCAAAGCTATTTGCCAAAAATCTGCGAGGCGTTGTGAGCTTGTAGATCTGCTATTTTTGGCTAAAGTTCTCAGAATATGGACGCTGGGGTTCAAGTGGTCAATATAAAAAAGGAGAAAAAAAAGTTTCTATCACACAAAGATTTGGCAGCCCCCCTGTAGTAAATCTCAGGACCCCCT
>NC_137824.1:21271211-21316211 GCF_963921795.1 Nannobrachium achirus | reverse complement strand
TCTGGATTGTTTGTTCACCGACCACATGCTTGGACTCTGACTTCTCTTTTGGACTTCCTCCTAAGTATGGTTTATATTCTATAATATCTGCATTTATACAAATACGGTACATGTGCGTTCCTATTGTATTGTATGTGTATTCATGTAGATTTATATATATATCCATACCTGTTTATTAGTAAAGTATAGTATTATATCATATAACGTCTACACATATACAGATACTGTTGTGGCACTGTTGTATATGTATATCTGTGTAGACTTATATATATATATATTTATATCTATACTTATTTTCAGTTCTTTGTGTTTTTTTGGACATTAAAACGCCTTGCAAGGCATTAACTCGTTTTCCTGTCTCCTGAGTGGTTGCATTTGGGTTCAAACACAACTGAGTCTTAACAGAAGATCTGGCCATTATGAACCCAGCACCCTCAGGAGGCCAGGCTCCACCACGGGCCTCTTCGCCTGGGCCTCTCCCTGACCCTGTCCGTAATGCCATCCAACGTCAGGACAAGGTGCTCGCTGACCACGCCCGCCTTCTTCAGGAGGCCTCTGCTATGATGCAGGGGGTTTCCAGTGAGCAGCAGACCCAATCTCTACAGCTGCACCAAGTGGCCAGCGAACAGCATGCCCTACTAAAGCATATGCAGGACATGTCCGCCCAGTTGGCTGCTCTGGTGGCCGCAGTTCCACTTTCGGTTCCACCAGCCGCTCCTGGGCCTGTCGCCCAGCCTGTCCGGGAACCTAACCTTGCCAGCCCCAAGCCCTATGACGGGGCGTTTGCAGACTTTCGGGGGTTCATGTTGCAGTGCAATTTTGTTTTTGACCTGCAGCCCAGCATGTTCTCCACTGACGCAGCCAGGGTAGCCTACATTGCCACGCATACCTCCGGTGATGCTCTTCGTTGGGTCCAGTCATTCTTGTGCTCCAACCCGGGGTCACGAAACAACTACGCCAACTTCGAGGAAGAGTTCAAGAGGGTGTTTGACCATCCCTTCGCTGGTCAGGATGCAGGCTCACGGCTACTCCACATCAAGCAGGGCTCCCGCACAGTTGCCACTTATGCGATCGAGTTTCGCACACTCGCAGCCAGCACTGGATGGGCGGATTCCACGCTGCGCTGCATTTTTCGTGAGGGCCTCACGGAGGCACTGAGGGACGAGCTAGTTAGGGATAAGCCCACTGACCTCAATACGCTCATCACTCTCGCCATTGATGTCGACGAACGTCTCCGTGAGCGCAAGAAGTCCAGGGCACAGTCGCTTCAACGCTCCTCCCAGTTGACCCCCATTCTGAGTACCAGTCCCCTTCGTTCTTCTGAGATGCTCGTCTCGGACTCTACTGCTGACGCTGAGCCTATGGAGGTGGGCCGAGTGCGTGTGGGCTGCATCCATGTGACTCCCAGGGGTCCTTTATCTCCGGCTGAGCGCGAGCACCGCAGGCTACACGGGCTCTGTAGGTATTGCGCCAGCTCAAAGCACACTGTACGCTCCTGTCCCATTCTGCACCCCAAGATGTTCTCTTCCTGGGCGCCAGGGGGCGTAGTTTCACCCACTCGGGGTTTTCGGGTGAGTCGTATCACTACTTCCCAGCCCCGCACCAGTGTTGCCAGATTCCCTGTCACTCTCTCCTGGGAGGGACAGTCACTCACCATACCAGCTCTTATCGACTCCGGGGCCGATGAGAGCTTTGTCGACCTCCAGTATGCTCAGAAGGTGGGACTCCCTGTCTCTGCGCTCCAGAGGCCTCTCTCCGCCTTCGCTCTGAATGGTCGCACGATGGGCCTTGTCACACACCGTACCCAGCCCCTCACCCTCACCGTCTCAGGAGACCATGTGGAGAGCATCCGCCCCTACATCATTCACTCTCCGGACACTCCGTTCATCCTGGGCAGACCTTGGTTGGAGCTTCACACCCCCCACGGGGAACGCCGGGCGCACGCCGGCGTTCCCCGTCAATCGCCAGGTGGCGATCCTTGGAGGGGGGGTCCTGTTACGGTTTCACCTTCACTATGTGTTGAGAGCTCTCTACACTTGTCTGGGCCAAGAGAGGGAGCCAAATCACACCACAGAGGACCTCTGAAGATGGGTCCACAGTCCACACACCTGTTCCCACTCCCCAATCATCACCAGAGGCTTCAAGAGTCTGGCCGGCACACAGCTCAGCGCCAGATCTTCCCAATGTATAACCTGGCAAGTACTAGTTGTAGCCTACACTGTTGCTGCTCGTACCCTGTAGACTAGCTTCTGTATTTTTCTGCCATCATTCCTGATACGCTGTTTTTTGTCACCTTCCAGATTCCGTTTCTCTGCAGTGTCATTCCTGGCCTGCCTCACCTCCTCTGGATTGTTTGTTCACCGACCACATGCTTGGACTCTGACTTCTCTTTTGGACTTCCTCCTAAGTATGGTTTATATTCTATAATATCTGCATTTATACAAATACGGTACATGTGCGTTCCTATTGTATTGTATGTGTATTCATGTAGATTTATATATATATCCATACCTGTTTATTAGTAAAGTATAGTATTATATCATATAACGTCTACACATATACAGATACTGTTGTGGCACTGTTGTATATGTATATCTGTGTAGACTTATATATATATATATTTATATCTATACTTATTTTCAGTTCTTTGTGTTTTTTTGGACATTAAAACGCCTTGCAAGGCATTAACTCGTTTTCCTGTCTCCTGAGTGGTTGCATTTGGGTTCAAACACAACTGAGTCTTAACACTTTGAGTTCGCAACTTGCTTAGAAAGCGCTATAAAAATGCAATCCATTAGATGTGGTGGAGTAAAAGTGAAAGTATTGAAAATTGGTAAAGTAAAGTACAAATACCTCAAAACGGTACTTATACAGTACTTAAGTAAATGTACTTGGTTACTTTACACCACTGCCCAGAAGCAAATGTTTGCATTAAAACTGTTCACTCTGAATGTGGGTGTTACCTTAAGCTAGATGCAGAATATCTATTCGGTACGGAGATTGAGCGTTGTCGTGTATTTTCTCGCTGCCACCTTGGCCCCCGTCAATAAGCGGGATAAGCTTGTGGAACAGTTTGCTCTCGCTCAGCTATTTGAGTGGGAGTGAAATTCACAAGTGATACGAAGACGACGTGTAATACAGGACATGTAAATTGGGCGAACAATTTGTCTGTGTTTGTCATCGGAGGAGGAGGCGGGCGGGCGGGGACGGAGGCTCGTTCAAAAATAGAAAAAAATAAAGAGCTTCTTCAGCAGAACTTAGCAGAGTTTTTGTCTCGTTAGGGCGTGAAAGGGAGACAGCTGTCACGCTCAGTGCAGAGCACAGCACTATTAATGACTAGTAAGACGCCTCAGGGCGACATGCGACCTCGCCCTAAAGGGCCAATTCTTGGCCATCTGGCCAGTGATGTACAGTATATCGGACCAGTTACCCATATATGGAGACCCCTGGTACCCATACAGTATATGGAGAGCCATGGTATTATGGAGATATGCTGTGAGAGCCCAAACATGCTCACATCATACCTGTACATACAATCCGTTTTATGCCCATACATGGAGATCCCTGTCTGTAGAACCAGCCACAAAGATGGGCTGTCTTGGCCATCTGTCTTGGCCATATATGGATTCTGTTAATGTGGTATGTGGCCGATGTGGCATCCATATATGGGCATTCCCATATGAAGTCCTGTTAGATATGGGCTTAATATTGATTCCATCAGGGAACTACATACACTATATGGGTATAAAAGGGATTAGTGTTGTTCCCGTGACATGACAGTGATGTCAAAGCATGATGCCAGAGCGACAAACGCATAAGATGCAAAACGTGTACACGTCACGTCCAGACAGACAAACAGACAGACAGACAGTCAGCATGTGCCGTTTCAAACACTAAACTGCGACCTTCGGTCACAAAAACAGTTCAGAAGACTAAAATATGCCTACAACTAAGTTACATTTTCAGTCAAAAGACTATGGGCCCAATTATGATCCAGGTCTTATGCCTTATGCCTTAACTTCTTTGCCTTTTTTACTATTTTGTTTTTGTTTTTTAAATATTTCAAATAGCTGATCTGCAAGTTCACAACGTGCAGATGTAGATCAGCATTTGAAGTATTTAAAAATGTTTTTCAAAATAGTGAAAAAAAGGTAAAGAAGTTAAGGCATAAGGCATAAGACCTGGATCATAATAGGGCCCTATGACTAAAACTGAATCAAAATCTGCTGTCAAAATCAACTCTGGTACTGGGAAGTAGCCATCCGTTCTCTAGTTATAACAAACGCAGACTGACATTCTCCATTTTTGAGGTGGACCTTTACTGTGAGCTTTGACCTTTGACTATTCTGACCCAAACGTTAACCATGTCTTCCAGGCAGCCTACTTGTGATTCTCGCCGTGCTTCGCTGAGTTTCCCTTCTCGTCCTTCTTTCCTAGATACAGTCAAGCACAGACCAACGGACATTACAATAGCAATGTCATTTGGATCTGTGCTAATACAGTGTCAAGACAATGGACTTTTTTTTTTACTATATTGAAAGAAATGCAAATGCCCCCCTTTTCATGCCATACCCGAAGGCAGTATTCAAGAGAATTGCCTTGTCCAAACTCTCCTAAACTTGAATGCAGCATCTTATGTTGAAATAATTGCCCTCTCTGTATAGAAATCCATGCTGTACGCCACATCTCCACTATTGACTTGATTATGCTTAGTTCAGTACCGAAAATAGCTGACCTCCACCGCTCACAAAGTGTCGCAGTTGTTTCTTTTTATTTTGTTTTCGCCAGTGAAAAAAGGATAGTCTATGAACATTTTCCGTCATGGTTTTAGTCGACAAAATGAACTCTCAGGTCATCTACTGTAGGATTGTTCATTCATTTTATCACCGTCGAGCAGAAACCTTGTATCTCAAGTTTCACATGTATTGGCCTGAACGCAAATTTGTGTCACTTTAGATTTTCACCACTCTAACCATTATTTTATGCGTTATAATAAATTATATATATTATATATATAGCAGATATACAGTCTCACAGCTGTGAGCTTGTAGATCTGCTATTTTTGAAAAATTGTGAACAGAAGTCTTTGAATATTTTTGACACAATTCTATAAATGTCTTCTAAATCCTTCTTCTAAATCAGTGGTTCTCAAACATTTTCATCTAGGATTGTTCCCAAAATGACATGTGTCAAACTCCGGACCCCCATCTCAAAACATATTGTTCCAGGGACCCCCAGAAGCAAATATTTGTGTTAAAATGTTCGCTTTTATATATTCAAAGACATTTTTTTTCCAAAAATAGTAGATATACAAGCTTGATCTGTGCCGCGCTGTGAGCTTTTATTTCTGCTATTTTTCAATAGTTAAAGCCAGGCCTAAATGGGTTAAAGCCCTGCTTCACCTGTCGCACAAGACTAGTGAAAAAAACAGATGTGTCGCAGCGTGACACGTGAGCTTGGAGGTCGGCTATTTTCAATATTTTCACCAGAAGGCCCTTTTAATTTTTAATTATACGAAAATGTCCTTTTATAGTGTGTTTCTTTTTTTCCTCCTTTGTCTTAATAATTTGTCTGTCGTGAACTCTTAATACTTGATGTTGTAAGGCACTTTGAATTACCTTGCTGAGACGTGCTCTACAAACAATCTTTGCTTGCTTTGAGCAGCTAGAGTGAAAATGATATATTTAACTGTTGGAACTTTCATGGCCAACTTAATTCAATGATAATGAACAAGATAAGCCTTTAATCAGTACTCTCACATAGCTAGCGCTCTAATGGCTCAAACAGTATTTTATTTTGTTCTTTTTGTAGACACTGTTATACACTGACACACAAACGTGTCAATGTCACAGCATGCCTATTTACCCTGATTGAACTTGTGTGGGCTTGATCACATGATCACGACAAGCGAACGTTATTGGGAGATTGTTTAATATTATCCATGCCGTTGGCATAGTAACATTTGATGATTGTCAACGTAGGCTATTCATCAAGATATTATTGACTCAACTGTTGCCTGTTTGCTTTTGGTATTTATCTTTAAAGTTTCCCAAAGACAATTGTAAAATCCAAGAAGCGAGCTGCTTTTTTTTAATAGATCAATTATACTCTGGAATAGTCTTCCAATTGATCTCTGTAACACCAGAGAAAAAAAGCCTGTTTTAAAAGGAAACTTCGTCTTCATATGCACACTTAAAACATAACATAACACATTTTCTAACTTTTTTAAAGTTGTAGTATACATGTGGGTATTCTCTTTTTATGAGTAGGCCTATATCGGGTTTATACATCTGGGATGTAGTGGAGTCGAAGTAAAAGTAGCCTACAGAAAAAGTACACAATGACATACCTCAAAATTGTACAGTAAGTACAAAATTACAGTAGGCCTACTAAGTAACAATACTTAGTTACTTTACACAACTGAATATGATACTGTATATCAACAATGTGAATTTAGCTCAGAACGTGGCCATATCTCTCCCAGCTAGCTGTCCCCCCCCCCCCTAAAAAAAAAAGAGAAAAAGATAAAAAGAAGAAAAAAGACATGAACACCCGGCACTCCATCTTGTGAGCCACGGTTAGCGGTTTTGGCTAGCCAAGCTCAACAGCGTGTTTCCTGTGTGTGTCTGGCTCCTCGGACACCTAGGGTGGCGTAACGGTGAGGCCCGCGGGTCCCCCGGTTTGGCTGGCTGGCTGGCCTGTTTGGCCAGGGCTAACGCGGGTGACAATGACACAGTAGCGCCATTACCACATATGTAGCCTGCATTCCTGGCTAATTGGGTTTTCAGGCCCCTAGAGGGGTGTGTGTTTGTGTGTGTGTGTGTGTGTGTGTGTGTGTGTGTGTGTGTGTGTGTGTGTGTGTGTGTGTGTGTGTGTGTGTGTGTGTGTGTGTGTGTGTGTGTGTGTGTGTGTGTGTGTGTGTGTGTGTGTGTGTGTGTGTGTGCGCGCGCGCGCTGATAGTGTGTTGATGGGCGAAGGTTGCAATCATGTAGTAAGGTTAAGGTTGAAGGGCAACTGGATTGCATGTCACATCGCTTGTCTGTGTGTGTGTGTGTGTGTGTGTGTGTGTGTGTGTGTGTGTGTGTGTGTGTGTGTGTGTGCTCGCACCTCAGGAAAAACAAACCCACCGAGGCAAATATTAATAGAGCAGTGCAGAACTCATATGGCTTGTCTGTCTGTCCGTCTGTGTGTCTGGGAAACTTTGGGAGTTTTCTCCACATTTCCGTTTCCTTGAACAAACGTCTCTGTCCACCGCGCCCACTCCTCCTTTATGAAACCTTCCCGTGCACACACCTCTTCTTTGTGTGTGTGTGTGTGTGTGTGTGTGTGTGTGTGTGTGTGTGTGTGTGTGTGGGGTGGAGTGATACAATCAATCCTGATTCCCGACAGGCTGATATGGCACCTGCTGCATTTTTTTTTTTTTTACTTGGGTCAACGTATTAATTTACTTAGTAAATAACCGTGCAATAAGCGGGATAACATCTCGCTCAGCGGTGATTATCGATTTTTTGTTTTCTTTGTAACAGTTAACACCCTACTTAATCATGCAAAAGCATCAAGAGTAGCGGGCCATCTTTGAATCTGCATCCTGAAAAGTAACAGTTTTGACCAGTCTCCACCCGACAAGAGACAATATTTGAATTTGACAAAAAGGCATGTTGAGGCCCATTGTCCTAGTCACACTCAGGTTAGGATTACACAGGTAAAGTCTGCATTTAGGGGATATAGGGTTGGACCTATGCCTGATTTATATTTAGTTGGTGGTTACGCACCAGACAAAAATCTAATATAATATCATTTTTATCCTTTCTTTCTTCTTTTCTTCTCGCGCGTGTGTGTATGTGCTCGCGCATCTTCACTGGGCGAGGGGAATCGGAGGAAGGTGTGTGTGTGTGTGTGTGTGTGTGTGTGTGTGTGTGTGTGTGTGTGTGTGTGTGTGTGTGTGTGTGTGTGTGTGTGTGTGTGTGTGTGTGTGTGTGTGTGTGTAGTGGGATGTGGTGTGTGTAGTGGGATGTGATAAGGATGAGAAACAAATGAAGGCTTCAGCGCACAGCACCGAGAGGCAGGGAGCCCAGGCTCGATAGCAGCCCCGCAACCACCATAACTCCTTTCATTTTATCTCCATATGCATCCTCCCTCCCTCTCTCTCTCTCTCTCTCTCTCTCTCTCTCTCCTCCTCCACCACCAACGCTCTTATTGTGTTCCCGCCCTCGGCTTCTCTCTCTCTCTCTCTCTCTCTCTCTCTCTCTCTCTCTCTCTCTTTCTCTCTCTCTCTCTCTCTCTCTCTCTCTCTGAGCCGCCACCCGGGCACACGCTCGCCGCCTGCGATTCATCTCAAAGTTGACGATGAGCACTCCCTGAGTTGGGGAGGAGGGGGGAGTCAACTCTCTCTTTCTCTCTTTCGCTATTTTCCTCTTTTTTCAGGGTTCCCGCGGTCATGAAATTCCTGGAAATATTTTGAAATTAGATTTTTTTTTTTTTTTTTTCTTCAGTACTGGAAAAGTTTTGGAATTGATCAAGGGTCCTGGAAGGTCCTGGAAAAAATAGCTATGCATTGTCTTTGGTTATTGATTTTGTTAATACCTCTGAAATGACAAATTAAACATTGTCAAATGTTAGAGGCAGAAATTGTGAAAATAGCAGATCTACATGCTCACAACGCCTCGCGCTGCGAGGCGTTGTGAGCATGTAGATCGGCTATTTTCACAATAGAACCGTGTTATACAAAATTCCTCAACTTTGTGCTCGTCAGGGTGCCGGGTCCCCAGTTAAAATATGATTATTTCTGAGGTCACGGCCTGAAAAGGTTGAGAACCACTGGCATACACTACCTGTCTTTAGGCATTGCATATATAGTAGGAGTAAGTGACTTGTTATTGAGCGGAATTATTGTTATAATATAGTCTTGGAAATTGGGTTAAATATTCTGGAAAGGTTTTGGAAAAGTTTTGGAAATTATTTGGTAAAAATGTGTGGGAACCCTGTTTTTTGTCTTTCTTTCTTTCTTTCTTTCTTTCCATCTTTCCGGATAAACGCTCTTTTGCTGCGCTACTCCTCCCACAGTTCTGGTGGCAGGCACAGTTGGGCCATATTATGTCAAATCGACCGGCTTCATCGGGACTCATCCGCTTGCATTTTGCTGAGAGAGAAGTTACATGGTTTAATTTTGCCGACACTATTTAAAAAAAAAAAAAAATGGGGGCTTTTGTGCCTTTATTGGATAGGACAGTAGACTGACAGGAAATGGGGGGAGAGATGGGGAGCGACACGCGACAAAGGTCGTCCTGATCGGGAATCGAAAGGGCGCCGCCACCACCAGGCATCCATGCCTATGTGGCAATGCCTAAGTGGTTTGCGCCTGGACCAGTAGGGCAGCGGGCGCCCCTCGCATACACTCTCAATCCAGAGCGACTCTCAGTAAGCAAAGACAACACGAGTTGGATACCCCGTGGCTGAGAGGCCACACCGCGCGTTGAAATAAGATAACACATAATTAGGGGGTGTGGCTGAGAATCTGGAGGCGTGGCAACCAGGGGGATCTTTTTGGAGATCGCGCAAGAATGACTATAGTGAGCCACTGTACATCTAATGCAGTGGTTCTCAACCTTTTCAGCTATTTGGCTATTTTTTTTTGCGAGGCGCTGCGAGGCACATGTAGATTGGCTATTTTCACACTTTCTGCCTCTAATATTTGACTGTGATTTTAGATGTATTAAAAAGTCCTTCAATTGCCACTTTAGAAATGTGCAGATACCAGGGCAGGAAATTCACGGCGGCCACGACGGCCATGGCCGTCGTTGCCCCTCTCTTTGGCCGTGTGCCCCTCGAAAAATGACATGCCCAAACGGCCACAGTGGCCGTGGCGCCCACAGCAGTCCATTAACTGCTTTTTACCGTTTTTTCCTCGGCGCGATTTTCCAGTCATTACGGTAACAGCAGTGCGTGGTTGGCTGAGCTCCTCACATGACCAGTAGTAGATTCCATTTACGCTCGTAGTAGCAGCATAAGTAGCAGCCGCCGCATAGTGGAGCCGCCGGAGTCCCGCGACACAGTGTTTATAACACAAAAACATCACCGGGCTAAACGGGAGTTACATCTAACGCAGCCTGTTGAATAAATCCGAATGTGCGAACGAATGCTTTCAAACGGAGCTCTGCTGAGCTCAGGACAACAACCAAAATGCAGCACTAAGGGAACCAAAAGCTATTCTTTCCCCAAGAGGCTGAGCTGTCAGAAAGTACATTATTGTTGAGAAAGGATCACTCCGCGAACGGGAGGGAGGAGTTTGTTTGCGTGTGTGTGTGTGTGTGTGTGTGTGTGTGTGTGTGCGTGCGTGCGTGCGTGCGTGCACAACACATGGCCAGTGGTGGAAAAAGTACTCAAATGTTTTACTTAAGTAAAAGTATCAATAGCCTACTGCAATGTAGAAATACTCCAGTCCGGTTGCAAGTAAAAGTCCTCAAATTCAAAATATACTTGAGTAAAAGTACAAAAGTATTGGTATCAAAATGTACTTAAAGTACCAAAAGTAAAAATACAAAATGTTTGAAAATAGCAGATCTACAAGCTCACAACGCATAGTTATGCGACACATCTTGAGCTTATATATCTGCTATTTTTTCTATAAGCTTGGTTATTTTCAAATAGCCTAAATAGGGCTAAAGTGGTTCATGTATGTTTAATAATATTATAATTTATATATGCAAAGTAACTGGCAGTGGTAACTAAAGGTTTCAAATAATTGTAGTGGAGTAAAAGTACAATATTTGGATCCGAGATGTAGTGGAGTAGAAGTAAGTGTTAGAAATACTCAAAATTACAATAAACAATTAAGTACAATACTTAAGTAAATGTACTTAGTTACTTTACACCATTTACACCACTGCACATGGCAAAACAGAAATAAACAGGTTCTTGATATTTATTTAATTGAAAGGTATTACATTAAACCTTAACGTTTAAGCTAAATTAACTATGACTGTGGCATGGACTTAAAATCATTGTTTTAATGATGGCCTTCCTGCCCTGGCACTTGGCCTTTGTGCCCTCAAAAATTTGACAACACCAAAGGCCAATTGGCCTTGCCCCTAAACTCACGAAATTCCAGGCCTGGCAGATACCCTCTATATACACTAAAACTTTATGTTGGTTTGTTTACCGTTGAGAGAGAAAACAATGTTGCACGTTAAGTTAATCATCTGGGGGACCGCCAAAAATAATAAACCAAGATCCTCTGCATATTTTGTTAAGTGACTTTGGGCTTGTTTTTCTGTACATTTTTCTCGTTGAAGGGTTAGCACACATATTTATTTATGTATTTGTGTGCTTGTGTGGCGGGCTATGTTATTCTTTTTCTGTTCCGTTGCTGTCATGGTTGCCAGTTCCCACCTGATGTCATGTGGGAGTTCAGACTGCTCCATACCATGCTGAGTGACTGCTAGCTTGCATAACGTCTTCAGGCTGGGATTTAAGTCCAGGATGTACAGGTCGCCAGAAATGCGGTAATTGTCTTTGTATCCTCCATGGATGATGATACAATCTCCCACCATGCAACAGCGCATCGCAGACATCCTGCACGGGTCTTTCCCCTTGGGCACAACCTGCTTCCAGGAAAATGTCTCTTGACTGAGTTTCCACAGATCATTGAAGCGCTGGTTCCCGTTGGTCCAGTTGCAGCCACCAAATATGTACAGCTCTCCATTGTAGACAAAGGCGGAATGACCACTTCGTCCATCTGGGAGAAGGTGTCCAGAAGGCATGCTCAGCCAGCAGTTGGTCTCTGTGTCAAACACTATGAAGTTGTTGACATTCTTCTTTAACCCAAAGCGCCCAAATACAAATATCTTTGTCTCAATGATGGTAGCAGAGTGATGTGCAGATGGTGTTCCTCTTGTGTTAATTAAAGACCAGATCATTATGGTGGTGTCCAACTTGTACATGTCATTGGTTTCTACAGAGAGCTGGTTGATTCCTCCATACACATACATGACTTTCTCCAGGACACAGGCTGAGTGGAAGTTCTTTACTGCTGGAATAGTCCCAGAAACATTGGGTTTGAACCAGCGGTGGGTGTCGACATCAAAAGCATAAAGCACATTACATAAAGGATACCCTCCCCAGATGTAGATAATTTCTTCAACCAGCACAGCTGTGTGGCCATAGCGCCTGGAGGGAACCTCAATGGGACGTTGTCCCCTTCCATTCGTCACTGGGGACAATGTAGTCCAACGCAAAGACAACGTGTTGAAGATGTGGACTTTAATCTGATCACCGTTGTTCAGCCAGATGTTGTGTCCTCCAAATGTGTAGAGCTTGTGTCCGACTACCACAGAAGCATGGTAGGAAGTCTTAGGTCCTCCTTTCAGATGTGTCGTCCAGTGAAACATCTCACACACTAGCACCACTTTGTGAATCAGTGCAATTAATTTCCAGACAAGCTTGTTAGAAGGCAGGGCAATTCATTCCTAGAAGTTCCTTGAATGGTGTTGTGTTGGAAAATACAATAATGGCATTTAAATGATCATTAAATGATGACGTGGTGATGACATTGCATTACTATGACATAGGTAATACACATATTTGGGCATATTGCAATAAAGACAAACAACTAATATTAGAACCAGAGTGTTTGTGGACTGGTAAAGGTGTGACTATCTCAATGCTCAGGAACCTCTTTTTCCATCATATATAAACATGTTGCATGTGCTCATTTGGCCTAAATAGCTTCTACTTTCCGGCCTGTTTTCATAGACCTCGGTTGCTGCTTTCTCTCACAGAACCTGGCAACACCACCAGGCGGGACCCAGGGGTCGAGTTGAACCATTGAATGATGATGATGACGATGACACAGCAGCTGTGCATTCATCACACCCAAAGGAGCAGTTCACCTGCCGTTCAAGTTCAACCTCATCTTCATATAATCGGTGCTCACTAATGCTTATGCTGATAAAGATGGCACCATTTCTGTCTGCGCACTCTTCATCGGGGGTGTCAGTGGATCAGAGGTAGGGTGGCCGGTAGATCGGCCGGACGGAGAACCGCAACATTCCCAGTTCGATCCCGGGCTCCCCCAGAGTTAGTGTCGAAGTGTCCTTGAGCAAGAATCTGAACCCCTAAATATAGTCGTTCCCAATGAGCATGTTGGTGCCTTGCATCGGTGTAGTGGAGTCAGTAACGCACTTTTTACTTCAAGTCATGATGCAAAGGTCCCCTTTGGTATGGAAGTACCTTAGGGCTATAGGAAAGAATTTCTCCAAAGAGACAAGTTAGATCACCCTTCGTTTTCTTTTTATAGCCATTTAAAAATGGCTATAAATAGAAAATGAAGGGTGATCTAACTTGTCTCTTTGGATAAATTCTTTCCTATGGTCCTAAGGTACTTCCATACCAAAGGGGACCTTTGCATCATGACTTGAAGTTAATAGCTTATTTTTCGGCGTTACTGACTCCACTAGTGTGTGAATGGGTGAATTTAATGCACAATCTATATAAAGCCTTTTGGATGAAAGTGCCATATAAATGCATCATTTACCATTTACTCAGAGGTGGGCTGTGGACAGTCGAGAAACCTGCCCACCAAGTGACATCATCAGTATAGGCAGGGTTTGGCCATGTCAAACTAGATAGTTTTAGTTGTCTGGCTGGCATAACCTAAGGGTTCTACACTATGGCTCCCCTCCTTTTTGCCCCCACTATTCTTCACTTCTCACCAAAAAATGAAGCATAGCGTTAGTTTATGCCGGACACAAGAGTCTCGCTTGCCTCAGCTGTAATCAGCCGTCAGTCTGATCCTATTCCTATTCCTCATTCACAGATCTGCTGGTTACATTACCTCACACTGTCATACTCCAATCTGAGCTCTATATAAGGAGCTCTATAAGAGAGGTTTCTTTAAATATGACTATTAGGGGTGTAACGATACATTTCAAAAGCGATTCGATACATATCACGATACATGGTTGACGATACGATACATGGACGATATTGGTTCATTCATGGTGATACGATACGATTCGATTCAATGATTTAAAATCGATATAGTAACTATTTAGCAAAGACATTAATAACTGTGTGTGGAAGGTGTGGATAGTGCAGGTTTTTAAGGGAAACATGTATTATTATGGATATGAATAAGTAAACAGAGACATCTGCCAAAATACATGGACATTGTATATTGACAAACCTGCACCTTGACATGAACCCAGAGATTACACACATTTATCGATAAGACCAGTGTAGCTATATGGAATGGAAAAGTAATTAAACCCACCCTTTTAATTTTGTCTTCTTAAAAATGCTAAATACAATGCACAGGTAGGTAGTATCGATACAATCGATTCTTTACACTGCCGATTCGATACGATACAAAATAAAACGATACGATTCGATTTTAGCTGTTTTCATTTCGATATACTTCGATTCTTTAAGTTAAAAACAATATTTTGATACAGTTACTAAATCGTTACACCCCTAATGACTATGCTTGTCTTGCTGCCTTCTGCTGCTTAGCTGCGTCCATCGCCCCAGCTCAAATACTTGTGATTTTATGATGTCTGCTGATTCAAGCTAATATGTCAATGTACTGCTATTGTGCTGCTATATTGTATCCCTAAGGGGGTTGTAGTTAAGATTCACTGATTTAGCTTAGCATGCTGCTTGGACAAAACTCTGGGAACATCTCCGAAAGCGGAGCCCTTTAACGCCAAGTTCTCCATGTGTTGCAATGAACGGTTAAATCTACTTCGACGTCAGTGTTCCTGACTGAATAGCCACTCTACAAGCTCAGGTCAGAGCTCACAGAAACAGGATTTTTTTTTTTTTGGGGGGGGGGGGGGGGGGCGAATGCCCTGAATAAAGATATAGGGTTTGTGTCCTAAAAAAAAGGACTTGTCTCCAATCCTGAAACTCCCCAAACTCATTTTCTCCGCATCATGTCAGCAGGCACTTGAAAGGGAAGAGTAAATGGAGGGGTTTTCAGGGGTCAGAGACACCAAGGATAATAAGGAAGAGGGAAACGGTGTAAAGACAATGGAGGGATATGCACAGTGCGCACACACACGCACACACGCACGCACACACACACACACACACACACACACACACACACACACACCCTGCGTCCCTCAGGGGAGCTTGTCTACAGTCTGGACCCAGCCTCAGATATGCTCACTAACGCGCGTGCACACCACACACGCACGCACACAAAAACACACGCACACACACAGTAGGACAGACACGCATGCATGCATATGCACAAGTTAACACAGACTTACACGAATGTAGGCATACGCGCGCACACACACACACACACACACACACACACACACACACACACCCTCGCATATACACCATCACCATTATCCACTGACTCTGACATCCCCAAACTCTCGATTCCGGTGCCCTTCTTTCGTTAAGCAGAGAGTCTCTTTTCCGGACACTCATTAAAATCCTTGCAGGCGAATCAGACGGTCGGTCCGTCTCTCTCTCTCTCTCTCTCTCTCTCTCTCTCTCTCTCTCTCTCTCATTCGGATATCCCAATTTGAAGTGCTGAGGGGGAGAAAGCGTTGTTAGTAGCCGCGGCAGAAGCAGCAGACATGTCATTTGAATGCTTGTTTACCGAGCTGGACTCGGAGGCGTGGAGGGATGTGGACATGGGGAGAACATGTCATCTTTGCAGCTCCCAGTTCGCACTCGGCCGGACAGCGGCGCACAGCGAAAATAGACGACCTACAAGCTCACAAAGCACTGTAGCGTTGTAGGCCGGCTATTTCCGCCGCGCGGCAGCAACGCGTGAAGGACCACAAATAGGGCATACGACAAAGAACATGTGAGAGAGAGAGAGAGAGAGCGGCAGGGGGTCGACTGTGAGAGCTCTGGTTTGTCTTTTAACATTGTGAATTCTGCCACGTCTGGTCGGCTTATTGGTGTGAGGAAAGACAACAAAAAACATCATCATCATCATCATTGGGAAGACTCCGTTTGAAGTTGCCGGGCACTCGCGCGCACGGCGCGAGTGCACGCGCAGACGTGGTTTAAGCGAGCACTCTGGGGGGAAAAAGAAAAAAATGAGCACACACTCTTAAAAAATGAATACAATGCATGCACGATTGCACGGGAATACGTGCGCGCGTGCGTGTGTGTGTTTATGCGCGTGTTAACAAACGCGCGCACAGGCACACTGTCAGGCCACCACTGGCTCCCAGCACTAATTGAATGCCTCTCCTGACAAATGGATTGTTGAGAACACACCTGCAATGCACCATTACGCTCTCCCCTCCTCCGCCGCGGACTGTGTGCGCGTGCGTGCAGGCGCGCATTTGTGTGTGTGTGCGTGCACGCCTGCGTGCGTGCACGCGTGGCCGACATAAGACAGAGAGATAAATTCCTGCCGTTAGACGGAGCTAAGCATTCAGTCCTGGAGGATTGTTATATCCATAGCAGGCCTTTACAGAGGTCAGGCACGTGTTCATATTTCATCTCGCTTTTATTATGTGTTTGTTTCCTTTACGCCAGGAGGTCTGCAACGTTTTCAGGCTAAGGAGCCCTTGGCTGAGAGAGAGAGATGATGCAGGAACCCCCAAACCTTTTCATTGTTTGATAGCACAATTTTGGATTCATGTCAATTTGTATTTAACCACTTGAACTGTAATACTTAACTGTTCTGCTGCTGTTGACGGCGCTCACCGTCATTGAAAGGGTTAATACCATGGCGCCGTTGACGGTGAGGACTGTGAATCTTACTGTATATACAGTAAAGATAATATTACTTACTGTACGTCGCTCCGGTCCCGCCCGCATCGGTAATGTCGGCGATTTGTTTACAACGCACGTTGGGCGTGCACGCGAAGTGAAGCTCCTCAATGTTAAGTCAATGGAGAGGCCCATAAAGAAACTTCATTTAAACAAAATAGCCATTTTGAGACATTTTGCAGCAGATCTAAATGTAAACAAGGCACAAGGCAGGGCGCAGCCATCTTCATCTTCATGTCCCACACTGTCATGTGACTAGATGACGTAATCGTTGCCGTCAAGTGATAATCCAAAAAAACAAAAACAACCCCCTTCCAGCCCTTCAAAATAATAGCGGCGGCCTATGGAGGAAACTGCGTGGCACCGAGGCACCAAGCAACCTTCAGATTAAGAGGCACTAATTGTGTTAATAAGGTTGACCTTTCACTCTGTACTTGGTCTGTTCTTTTTCCCCCTCTACAAAACCTCTTTGCCAAAAATAGCTGATCTACAAGCTCTGCTATTTTTGGCTAAAGTTTTCAGAATATGGACGCTCAAGTGGTTAATATAAACAAATAAATAGAAAAAAGGTTTCTATCACACAAAGATTTGGAGGACCCCCTGTAGTGACTCTGAGGACCCCCAAGGGGTCCCGGACCCCCTGTTGATGACCATCGCTTTACGCCTTTGAAACATCTCGCCTCACCCGCTCAACGCAGATGAAGACCGCGGCATGAATAAGTTATGATGGAGCGTGTGCGTGTGTGTGTATGTGTGTGTGTGTTCGTGTGTGTGTGTGTGTGTGTGTGTGTGTGTGTGTGTGTGTTCGTGTGTGTGTGTGTGCGTGCGTGTGTGCGTGCGTGGGAAGGTGCCGTTACCTTTAATTTTCACCTCATGGCGGCATGTTTGTGTACACAATCTGCAAGACGCTCATTGTTCCAAACATCACGTAGGCCTACGACAACATGCAATCATACAATCGGGTGGAAACCTTGTAACGCCAAAACCGTTCCTTTTGTAATTATTGTTTTATTCATGAAAAGGTTTTTAAAAATAGCCTATTGTTGAAAATAGCATTACAAGCTTCTAGATCCGCCTACCTTTGTGTGACACTCTTGCACGATGAATCAGGGGCCATTAATTTGTGAAAACAAACAAACCACAAACACAAAACAAAGCATAAAAGAGTTTAAATATGGAGGAGATACCAGGTTTCTGCCCGGCAGCGACGGTATGCTATATGAATATATCTTTTTGATCATGTTATGTGTTTTCTTCTCCTGTTCTCACACTGATCTCTATCCTCTCCCTCCTCACAAAAGGGGGAAAAGAAAAATGCTGGAGCCAAGCACGATAAGAGAGAAAGAACAGAAATCCACCCACTCCATTACACCTGCACCGTGAGGCTGCGATGCCACAGGGTGAAAATCGTCAATCTATTCGCTCAACTGTTTCCGTTATACTTTAAAACCCATTTAGGCCTAGAATTATTGAATGCTTTAACCAGTGGAAAAATAGCTGATATACAAGCTCACAGCGCGGCACTGAGTGCCGCGCTGCGAGCTTGTAGATCTGCTATTTTTTGAAAAAGTCGTGAAAATGTGCGCAAATCTTTGAATATATGTATTTTTAAAGCGAACGTTTGTAACTAATATTTTGCTTCCGGCTGGTCCCTGGAACTAAATATTTTGAGATGGGGGTCCGTGGCCAAATAAATATAATTTTGGGGGTCCTTCACATGAAAAGGTTTGAGAACCACTGACATAGTAGTCTCTCAAGAACAGACTAACTGAGCTCCAGTTAAGTGAAAAGGACCTTTTCTTTGACGACGGCTGGCCAGATTGCTGACATAGAAATATAGGGTTTTTCAAAAAACCTTAGAAGGATTCAAAAGACACTTAAAGAATCGGGTCAAAATTCTAATTTTCACGATTTTTCAATAGTTAAAGCATAAAATAATGATACACAATATAGTGTACCCATTCTGAATGGGTTAAATCAAGCCTAACTTCGTTCTTATCTCAATAAAACCTGTGCGGTTTGGAATCCGGAGGGGAGACAAGGTTGCATCCTGCAGCCTCGTCTCTCTCTCTCTCTTTCCTGATGGAGAGAGATGATGTCCAAAACAAACATTTTGCCATATAGTTGCAAAATGTTTCTATGATTGTCTTCCTCCATAAATGGGCATTCCCATATATTCCCCTATATTGATAACATCAGGGATCTTCATATATAAGTTATATTGTATTAACTTACTCTACCATTACGTAGTAATATTGTGTTAGCATAGACCTTCCAGATGTACAGTATTGTATTAACATACTCCACCAAACAGATATACTAGTCATATCTTGTTGACATACTCCACCACACAGATGCAGAAACATTGACGTATCACCATACAGATGAGTTAAAAATATGTATGTATTCATTCAAACGAGTGCAACACTGTAAATCTTTATTACAAGGCAGAATCTCTATGGATTCCACTCGTCCTTAGAGGCGACGCTCAGCAGCTCTGTGAGTGTTGAGAGAGTTTTTCTTTGACCGTGAGCGTTGATAAAGTTGTGTGGAAATGTGCCCTTGGCCAGCCTCCCAGGCCCCCCACACGCCCCAGATGAGGAGAGCTCCCCGCTCTCATTCATATTTCGCTGCAGCCGGAGCCTCCGCCGTCTCCCAGCGCCTTATTTATTTATTATCGGCGGTAACAGCCTATTTCCACGTTCGAGAAATGTATAACAACTCACTCCAAAGAAAAACAAAAGGGGGAGGAAATGGACCAGCAGAGGCATCCATTTTAGAGCAGTGCACGTATACGGTCTGCCGGGAGGTCTACCGCCTCAGTCGAGGCATTATTATGTTTTACTTTAGTTCAGGGATCTTCAACGTTTTCAGGCCAAGGACCCCTTAGAGAGAGATGAACGCAGGGACCCCCCACAACCTTTTCAGAGATTCCAATCGTTGGTGTATTTTGGATTCATGCCAATTTGTGTTTTCAGATATTTAACCACTTGAACCGTCAATACTTAATAATGTTGACCTTTCACTCTGTACTTAGTCTGCTCTTTTCCCCCCTCTACACCAAAACTCTTTGCCCCGAAAATAGCCGATCTACAAGTTCACAACGCCTCGCAGAGCTTGTAGATCTGCTATTTTTGCCTAGAGTTCTCAGAATGGTTAATATAAAAAAGAAGAAAAAAGTTTCAATCACTCAAAGGTTTGGAGGACCGCCTGAAGTAACTCTGAGGACCCCCTAGGGGTCCCCCACCCCCTGTTGCAGACACTTGCTTTAGTTATTTCGCCTGCACGCCGCGCCAAACTATAGCACAGCATTTGTTGGGCGTCGTGACAGCGTGTTCGTGTGTTTTACTTGACAACGCGGTGCAGAGGATCACAGAGACTATAACGATCCCTGTGAAGCAGCGGCTTACTGTGTGCTTACTCGTCAGTGTTTTGACATTTGGAATGGTTTTATTTGATAGGTTTGTCAGTGGGCTATCGTCGAGCATCTTAATCTGCTTTGCATGAAAAGTGACAAAGAAAACATTTTTTTTGTATCTATGATCTATTCACTCTCTCTCTCTCTCTCTCTCTGTGTGTCTTTCACTGCTGCAACTTGTGTTTACACAGAACCCAGTAAGACCTGAGGCCGATCCTGAATCCTAACAGTTTTCTGGGGGGGAAAAAAAGTTACAATATCAGTAATCTCTCAAGACAAATTCAGAAAAGAAAGAACTTTCTTTCTGTTTTTCTTTTTTCCCCCTTTTGCCCTTGTGTTCCCCGATTGCTACATGTATATCAGTTGTTCTCAAACTTTTTCACGTCAAGGACCCCCCAAAATGTTACTGTACTCGGCCACCGACCCCCATCTCAAAATATTTTGTTCCGTGAACCCCCAGAAGCAAAGAATTTATATATACAGTATTCAAAGATTTGCACAAAGTTTCTGCAAATGATCGGAGCTTAGTGTTTATTTTACTCCTATAATGGACCGACAGGTCCATTTGTTTCATTTAGTACACTCTCGGTTACAGACCCCTCACCTCATTTAGCTGGAGACCCCCCTGGGAGCCCTGTCAAGGGACCCCCCGGGACCCCCACATAAACACACACTGTATTCACTTATTTGAAAATGTACCCCAACCCTCCACCCCACCCCTCTATCCCTCCGTACCTGCACCTCCCTAGTCTCCATCCACATCCCCCCACCTTATTTAGTCTTCATCAAGGGGCCTGGGGCCCATTAAATCCATCATTGGAGCGGTGATTAAAAATGAAACAGACTTAAATGCGGTAATCAATCATTTAATAGGTTAACAGGCTTAAAATATCAGAGCACTCTCTCTCTCTCTCTCTCTCTCTCTCTCTCTCTCTCTCTCTCTCTAGAAGGGGGAGGGTTAGCGGACGACGAGGCAGCGGCTAGGGGGCAGAGAAAATAAGCCGGTGTGGAAATCGACTGTGACGTTTTTATGCTCTCACAAAAAGTAATAGAGTAGCCACTATAGCCAGTGTGGTGGAAGCACTGGGTATGAATACTGTAAGATGTACTGTATGTGAACACTATATTCTTAGTATGAGTGTGTGTTGTATTGTCTGCGATGGACGAGACACTCAATGCTAGTAACCTGAGCCAATAAAGCAGGGGTCTTCAACGTTTTCAGGCCAAGGACTCCTTAGTTGAGAGAGAGATGAAGCAGGAACCCCCACAACCTTTTCATAAATTCCATATAGTTTCATCGTTTGACAGCACAATCATCAGTATATTTTTTGGATTCATGTCAATTTGTGTTTTCAGTTATTTAACCACTTGAACCGTCAATACTTAATTAACTTGACCTTTCACTCTGTACTTAGTCTGCTCTTTCCCCCCTCTACATCGAACCTCTTTGCCGAAAATAGCCTATCCACAAGCATCCACAAGCTTAAAGTTCTCAGAATACAGTATAAACACTAGAGTTCAAGTTAATATAAAAAAGGGGAAGAAAGGTTCTATCACTCAGTTTTGGAGGACCCCTTGTAGTAACTCTGAGGACCCCCTGTTGAAGACCCCTGCAATAAAGTATACATATAGCCTACTCCAGGTGAAATTGCATTCAACTATACGCGGAACGCTGTTAGCTATTCGTAGATCACAGCTATTTCCACTTCAATTGAAACAGGGCTTATTAAGTGGTTCATTCCTAATGTAACGTTTCCATTCCTAAGAATGTAGTGGAGTTTAAAGTGCAATGGCTAGGAGCCATGATTACCAATAATACAATTATTCAAGTACAGATACTCAAAACATCCACTCTCTTAAAGGATGACCTCGCCCACTTTAATTCGATCTTCATTATAATATAAATGGTCTTCACTAATCATCTCATTAAATCTACTTGGTCTGTGTCTCAGAGTCAGAGGAGGGCTGTAGACAGTTCTTTTGGACACAGCCTACGACTAGCCATGTAACGATTCACTCAACTCACCATCCGATTCGAATCACGGTACGATTTTTCACAATTCTTTCAACATTATGTTGTTATTATGTGACAAATGATCGATGTGACGATTATTTATTTGTTTATTATTATTTCTCTTCCAGTATTATCTTCCCTTTTATTAGTGTGTGCTGGGGCAACCAGTAGGGCATTCACGAACAGTGATTTTTAGTATTCGAATTATTCGACCTCAAAGTATTCGAATAGTCGAATATTCGACAGGACTGGCCAAACTATCAAATATTAAGTAAGCAAGAGGCGAACATTGTGAAAATAGCCGATCTACATGCTTGTGAGCATGTAGATCTGCTATTTTCACAATATTTATCTGCGGAACCGAGTCACAATTCCAATTGGTTGTCAGGGTGGGGGTCCCCAGTTCAAATATGTTTATTTGGGGGGTCACAGCCTAAAAAGTTTTGAGAACCCCTGGTATAGAGCATTAACAAATTCATCCATCAGGGGCATTGACAACTCATTCTTATGACTTCCTATCTAGCCAAGCTTTATAAACTACCGGTATATATTTTTTTAAAGAGAAAACAATAAAAAAAAAATAAGCGAATATCTGACTTCGATGAACAACGTCGAATAGTGACTTTGATATTCGAATATTTGAATATTTGGTGAATGCTCTAGCTAGCACACACTTGAGCCATATCCTATGTCAAATCGTCTGGCCTCATCGGGACACGTACGGGTGCTATTTTGCTAAAAGATACGTTATACATAGTTTCATTTATATACATTTAATCGTGAATTAATTTTCTGTGTTGACTTTAATTAAAAAATAAACTTTTCCCAGATATTGATTTGATGTCTGACATCATCATGTCTTGACATCATAGACCACTGACAGAGTATGTCCATATATAGATCACATGAGAATAACAGTACTGTATTATGTCCATATATGGGCATTCCAAAATACAGGCTTAATATTGATGACACCAGGGATCTCCATATACTGTATGGGCATGAAAGGGACATGTACTAACACAGAGATCTCCATATATGGCCATTAAAATATCAGTGAATTTTCCCCATTGACTTGAAAGAAGACCACGGCAATCACACTTAGTTTTCATACAATACTGCGTTTTCTCTCTTATCCTCTTTTCAATACAGCAGGAAATCTTGTTGTTTATGGGTGCATTCGGAAATGCACATGCACTCAACGCACTGGTGTACCATGTTGTCGTTCGTTTATCCGGTGCACTTGGTGCGTTGTCGTTCGGAAATCCAGTGCGCTGTGCACCGGGTGTGCTGAGTGCACGCACTGAACGACTCTACTCAGCATTTGGGGTATGGCAGTGTGGTGCGTCAGTGCAGTGTTTTGATTGGTTGATTTTCATGGCGGTCTCTCGCACTTCTCAGCTGTGAACGATAGCGTAGGAAATGATTATTGGTCCTTTGGGCTTTATTGTTACACACGCATCAACTTGTAAACTAACAGCAGGTAGGCCAATGTTATGAATTACATTACCTATCAATAGCAACGTTGCGTTAGCAACTGCTGCTTTTCAGAAAGTTTTCCGACTGAAAAAGCGCACAGCTGCCTCTTAACTGGACGTTTGTTAATAAGCCACACTGAATGCACTCTACAACGTCACCGCCCACTGCACTCACTACACTGAGCACACAGCCGGTGTGCATTTCCAAACACACCCTACGTGAACTGACCACGTGTTCTCTAATGAACTGAGCCGAAAAAGTGCTAATTGTACTTAATGATTGTAATTGACGTGCGTCAAGCTATCAATTAACACCTACTAGCATTTTAGAGTGTTTGTCCACAACACACCCAGATGACAGATGTTACAACAAATAAACAATGCAACAATAATCCACAAATAAAAATACATCAAAAGTAGAGAAGAGAACCTTGCATTGTGTTAGGAACCTTCTGACTTTGGTGTTACCGTGTCAAAAAAGAAAAAGAAAAAGAAAAATACTAATAAAAAAACTGACAGAATTGTACGTTTAGTACATTTAGTCCTAGTTTTTAGTTTGTTTTCATCAGTGAAAGTATTCGAGGAAAGATTTTCGTCATAGTTTTACTAAGGAACAAGGAGACACAGACACACACACACACACACACACACACACACACTCACACACGCGCGCGCGCGCACACACACACACACACACACACACACACACACACACACACACACACACACACACACACACACACACACACACACACATTTTCTCCTTTGAGCCACACCACCGCAGAGAGCCTTTTGCGAGTAAGTAATAGAAGTTTAAAATCAATCCCGTTACTGTATTTCACCAGCCAGTATATACAGGAGTAACACAGCCCTTTTTACTATATCCGGTCGAGCGTCCTCTTAATGGCGACATTTTGACCTGATCTGCAGATTGTCGCGCGGAAAAACCTTGATTTTGAAGATTCTGAGGGATGAATTATATTGCTGAATATATAACCTTTATATTTTATATTTTTATATTTTATCTTATATTTTTTTACCATCACTTATACAACACATTGTGAGCTTGTAGATATACTATTTTCAAAATGTTTTATACATCTGAAAATTGTGAAACAGGACATTCTGCATACATGAGTTCTTTCTACTGTTGGTACTTTAAGTACATTGTGATACCAATACTTTTGTACTTTTACTGTAAATTTTGAATTCCGGACTTTTACTTGTAAGGGTGCCCTCACACCAACATACCTAGAGTGGAATCCGCCAATGCATTTCAATGAGAATGGAGCGTTTTTTTTGCCAGTAGAGGATTTCTGCAAAAAAAATGCTCCATTCTCATTGAAATGCATTGGCGGATTCCACTCTAGGTATGTTGGTGTGAGGGCACCCTAACAGAGTATTTTCTACTTTGCAGTGTTGATACTTTTACTTGAAGAAATGTCAGTACTTTATCCTCCACTGATTATGATTATTTGCCAGTCTGTAGAGCCTAGATGTCTCCACTCGGCCGGATCGCTATTGTTTATGTTACAGTCTATCATTGTTATGGTTCAGCTGGTCCTTGAAGCAGATACAGTATGACTATGATCTCTGCCAGAACTACCGTACCACTGACATGAGTGTTATTGTACTTCTCCCCATGATTAGGCCTGTCACAATGTAATAACATAATCGTCTAATCACATTTATGTTGACATAATCACAATTATTTTGTCATAATCGTCATAATCGTTTCCATGTTGAAAATGTTTCAGATATCTACACGCTCTACGCGTTGTGAGCTTGTATATTGGCTATTTCCACCACCAATGTTCTTTTTATAAAGTATCAAGTTGTCAAATATGTCAGTCATTTTCATTGCAGGGGCAACCACACTTAAAAACACATAAAACTCAGAAATATGGAGGCATAAGGTTTCTGCCTGACTGCAAGGAGATCAAGCTTCAAACGGCTGTGGGTATAAGGGGAGGCGTGATAGGAGTTGTGGTATACTGTGACTGAGAAGAGATCAAAGCCTGGTTAACCTCCTCTGGGCAGAAAACTCTTATCTCACTGTTCAAACTCCATATCATAACTTTTAAATTAACACCCCTACTTGAACACACCACAACGTCAGTCAAAGTGACGCTGCAGTAACAGATCCCGCAGCTTGAAGCGTGGCGGGAAGCGACACGTTTCACCTGAAGATGGCTTTTTTTTTGTATTTCATCACTGTCGGGCAGAAACTTTGTATCTTCAAGTTTCGAATTTGCAAGTTTATTCGTAAAGCAAAGACCTGCTTCATCATACAAGACAATCGCACAAAACGAGTGAAAATAGCAGATCTGCAAGCACACAACGCCTCGCGGTGTGAGGCGTTGTGTGCTTGTAGATCGGCTATTTTCACTATTTTAAATAGTCTAGTTTTTAAAATAACAAAAAAGGAAGGTTTGAACCTACAAGGTTTCCACCTCCATGACTCGTGTGGTTCCATTTGGTTTCATTTGTACACTCTCAGAGTTACAGGCCTGCAATGGTGGTCCATTTGGAACCCCTTCAAGGATCCCCGAGGGTCCCGTGGGACCACGTTTTGAGAACCACTGATTTAGAGGAGAAGGTCAGATGACGGGATTGATAAAACATTAAAATACCAGAATAATGGCTCTTGAAGACGAGAGAGAAAACAAATAGGATCAGGCATTCTTAACTTTCTGGTACTCTGCCACAATGCCTTTCAGAATCATCAGTACTCCTTTCTAATTGTCAGCCTTCCATTCGCGTTCGGCCCTTACACAGATTCTCTTGGCAGCGCGAGTGCATTCGTGTAGCCGTGGGCGAGGCTTGCTTTCTTTCACCCTTTCTTTCTCTGAGAGAAAGCAAAGTCATCCGCAAATTAGTTCTACAAGTGCCGTTCGACCCAGACTTCTGCTCTTCAGTTAAAATGATCTCTGGTAAGATTATGAGAACATACTGGTTTGAGAGAAATTTGATATGAGATGAGGAGTTTACAGTAAGGTACAGTATACTGTTAGCGATATACCTACGTACTTTAATGTATATTTATTTTACGTTTTTTGTTAACTCTTTCACTGTCAAGCATATTTAACCAAACTACTTACCACTGACAGCTTCAGTGGAAATCTTTCGTTTCTTTCTAAAATTTTAAAATGTATTTTTTTTTCTGAGAATAAAACAATTTTTGGGGAAAGGGGAACATTTTTCAAATATATATATAAAAAAAATTGTAGGAATAGAATTCAATTTCTCGGGTTGTGACCCATGAAAATTGGTCCGTGACCCACAGATGGGTCCCAACCCACTGTTTGGGAAACATTGCTCTTGTTGACAGTTCCTTCGGGGTTGTCGTAAACTGTAATGTTGAATGTACTGCAGGATATTGTCGTAATTTTGTCACCTGAAATCTTTTAGTTTTACTCTAGTTTTAGTCGACTAAATATCATAAGATTTTAGTCAACAGAATCTAGTGTAGATTTTGTCGACAAAAATGTATTTTGGTAGGACTTGATGGTGTCGTAATGCCTGACTTTACACATTTTAGTCCTAGTTTTTATTTGTAAATATATTTAGTCATAATAGCTTAGTTGCGGCCGTCAGGTCGCAAGTTACTATGAAAATCTCCACCGGCTGTCTATCAGTCCCTCCGTCAGTCAGTCCCTCCGTCTGTCTGTCATGTTATGTCACACTTTTGGCCCTACTCTTATCTCCGGCACCGTTGCCCCTATCCATACCAAACTTTGCACACACACTCCTTGGATGGCAAACCACAACCGCCCCTGATTTCTCACATACCCCTCTTTTAGCGCCACCATGAGGTTGCTTTTCCCCCCGATTAAGGAATCTTACTGGCTTCTATTTAGTTTTTATTCCATTTTTGTCAGTGAAAAAAGGTAGTCGACCAACTATGGATTGAATGTAATTATTGTTTAATCACAAGCCCTTGTTAATACTTTTCATCTGTCCAATATTCATAAAACAGACGTAAGAAAAAGGGTTGAAATTAAGGAGATGCAAGAGATTCCTGCCGCAACGATACTCAGCTCTCTTTACGTGCACACTCCTCATCAAATAGATTCTTAATGAGCCATCAAAAAATGGGGGGGAAATAAAGAGAAGGATGGGAAAAGGCTCTGACAGACCCCTACTCCAGAGCCAGTCATTATCCACGTACAGCGAGAACAAAGAGGGCGAATCTCCCGTACAAAAGACGTGCAGTCGAATTAAAGACGATTTTCCGACGCGCAGTTCCGATTCACTGACTTTTCACTGAGAGAGAAACGCGCTTGCATATACTGTATAGCTGAATGTGGGGATGATGTGTGGCATTTCGTGACTTCTGTGGCGTTGCGCGAAAGGCGCAGACGTGCAAGGAAAACCGTATAGCTCGACGGAGCAAAACGCGCCTGGAAGGATTTGACCTCATGCTCAGTTGTGAACTGCTTGCTGCCAGGGGTACTTTAACAAGATACTATATCGTCGTTGTCGGGTGAAAACCTTGTATGTCATTTTATCATATATATCATATTTATCATTTTTAAAATGATTTAAACTAGTGAAAACAGCCGATCTACTGTGCTTGTAGATCAGCTGTTTTCACTACTTTTGTGCGACGGCCTTGTGTGATGAAGCAGGGCTTTACTTTGCGAAAATATTTACAAATTTGAAACTTGGAGATACGAGGTTTCTGCCCGACAGTGACGATATACTTTTTTTCTGCATTTATTGGATAGTAGTGAGGAATGACAGGAAACAATGAGAGAGAGAGAGAGAGAGAGAGAGAGAGAGAGAGGTAGGCATTACGGCAGGGGCGTCAATTGGGTATGGCAGGGGTATGCAGCTGCCATAGCCTGGGTCCAGGGGGGAGAATACAAGTTACTTTAAAATATAAATCCATGAATGTCTCTTTGTCTATCTGTGCAGCCAGGTTATGATGTTAAATTACATTAAAATAACTACAGATGCGAAATTTAACAAGGTATTATAATTATATTCTCGGAGAATATAATTCTCCACACTTTTATTCTCCCCATCTTGACAGAATAGTATATTCCCAGGTTCCGCAGGTCAGCTGCACAGGTGCAATTCATTATTGTTAATTAATTGTGGCACGTTTACTATATTATGCCAAGTTTAGCCGCACTAGAACAACTGTTCCAGACTGCCTTCTTAAAATAAATGTATCATTCCTGTTGCTAAGGTATGGCAACATGACTGGACCAGTCATGTTGCCATACCTTACCTTTTTCTGAACTGACGCCACTGCATTACGGGCTTCGAACCTGTGTTGATTTTGTCGACTAAAACTATGACGAAAAATGTATGTGAACTACCTTTTTTTCACAAACCAAAACATAATAAAAACAAAATAAAAATGAAGTTACGATGACAAAAACTAGGACAAAATAAATGACAATTTTGTCGACAAATAAAAACTGCTAAAATGTCAGCGAGGGACTAGTGGAGAAGAGATCCAGTAGAATTAAAAGACAAGTCATTTCATGTTTGCTTGCGCTCGGGTGTTCTCTGACAACGCACCTTGAGCTTGTAGATTGTCTATTTTCAGTATGCAATAAAGTGTAAAATCTGCCTTTACGCCGCTATTAAGGCCCCGCCAAAATATTTGTTTTATTACTGTAGATTTAGTCGACTAAAATCTTATGATATTTAGTTGACTAAACCTAAAATTAGAGCCTTTATGACTCACTAGGCCATCAGCACCCCAGGGGTGGAAGCAGTGCAGTAATTGACCACTTACACCCCATGCCTATTGCAGGGAAAGCTTTCACTGAAAATAGCAACCGATCGACAAAGCTCACATTAACGTGTCGCAAATGAATAGAAAACAGAAAATAGCCTAGTCCAGGGCCCTGGGGGACTCCGGTCAACTACTCTATGTAGGGTTTAAGTGGTTGAGTGAAAGCAGCAGCACCGCAAATGGAGAAGAAAAGGACTCTATTCTGCATTTAGCTTGAGTTACTGTGGATCACAAACGTATATGGTTGGCAATGAGGGAAAGTAGCACCCAGGATTACGGTTTATAGGCAAGGCACTGGGTGAAAAATGGGTTACAACATTGTGGAATATAAAATAAAATGAGAAAATGACATGTATTGAAATGAATATCTTTTCATCTCTAAAGTAAAAGTACTGTATCCTACATTCAGATAATTCCAAAACACACCAGCTTGTCGATGGGCTGTTTTCCAAATAGCCAAAGTATAAACCGTGCTTGGCTTTTATTACTATGAAATAAAGTACCTTGTTTTTACGTCCGTTCTCCTCCTTTAAATTTAATGAGTGCTCAGATCTCTCCTCTTTTTTCAAGTTTTATCCCACTGATCCTATTAGCACCCACCACACTTTTTAAACTTTTCTGTAATCTAAGTGCATTTCCCACCAGGCACGTGCACACAAAGACATCAAATGGGGCTTGAGACCCTGCCCTTTTACCCGTCTGTAGTGCCCTCTCCGGAACTATGGTGAAAGAAATGCAAATGCCCTCTTTCCATGCCATATACCTGAAGGCA
This sequence comes from Nannobrachium achirus, assembly GCF_963921795.1. NCBI lineage: Eukaryota > Metazoa > Chordata > Actinopteri > Myctophiformes > Myctophidae > Nannobrachium > Nannobrachium achirus. The sequence goes on along the minus strand of NC_137824.1, from coordinate 21,286,025 downwards.
GCATTCAAGAGAATGGCCTTGTCCGAACTCTCCTGAACTTGAATGCAGCATCTTATGATGAAAGAATGTCCCTCTCTGTGTAGAAATCCATACTGTACGCCACATCTCCAGTATTTGCCTTTTGTATGCTTAGTTTAGTGTGGTATCAAATAACGAAAATAGCCAAACTCTGGGCTTGGCGGTCTGCTATTTTCACCAAAAGGCGCCTTTCGAAAAATGGCAGCCCCTGCCTCTCTAACATTCTCTGCGTCCCTGTTGCCCGCCAATGATGGGTTAGCATCCGCTCCTACGTCTGGCTTTGTGTGTACTGTAGGTCCCTATGTCACTATGTCTGTATGAGCACAAGACTAACGTCATGCAGAGACTGACATCACCGGAGTTGATGTCATGGACAGAACGGCCCATACAAGGAGATATGCATGCGTGTCATGTTTGATACCATGCGTAGTGACTTCACAATATTTTACTGCAATATCAATACTGCAATATAGAAAAAGTAAAAGTCCGTAATTGTGGACTGTAACTCATTGAATGCCCTTTTCAAGATGGCCGCCAAGTACCAGGATGCCACGTTCCTAAATTTCTAGTGCACGGATACATTTTTAGTGCACGGATCGTGCACGCCCATGCACCATATATGCACCATATGTGTAGTACTTTTTAACAGCTTTCAAACAAAAAAATCCGCTTGGAAATCCGTTCAGGCATTCATGAGATAAAAGCCTTCAAAGTCAGACAAAACAAACACTGCCACCTTCCTAAATTTCTAGTGCACGGATCAATTTTTAGTGCACGGATGTGCACACCGTTTCGTAGGAACAGCATTTCTAGTTCAAAATGTAGCACTCGAGTAAAAGTACAAAAGCAGTGGAATCAAAATTTAGTTTAAGTACCTAAAGTAAAAGTACTCATTATGCAGAATGAACAGGCTATTGTAACAGAGTATAAGTACATTATTTGCCTCTGATGTAGTGGAGTAGAAGTAAATGGTAAATGGTGCATTTATATAGCGCTTTTATCCAAGGCGCTTTACATAGATTGTGCATTACATGCACCCATTCACACACACATTCATACACCGGTGGCGGAGGAAACCATGCAAGGCACCAACCTGCTCACCGGGAGCAATTAGGGGTTCAGAGTCTTGCTCAAGGACCCTTCGACATTAACTCAGGGGGAGCCCGGATTCGAACTGGGAACCCTTCGGGAACCCTTCGTGCTCTAATAACGGTTTCTCTACCCCTGAGCTATGCCGTAAAACATGAACATTGGAAATACCCCAGCAAAGGAAAAAAAAAGAAAAAAAAAAGAAAATGAACTAAAGCGCAGTACTTGAGTAAATGTACTTAGTTACCTCACTCCACTGGTTAGCATAACAAGCCTGCCTGGCTCTATTCTCCTAACGAGGCTGGTAATCAGAGGGGCGTTCTGAGCTGAATAATGCAGCCCTTTTCCTGTCTGCTCTGGCCTGGGCGCCGCCGTCACTAAAACGTATGGCTTAGCAGTCACATGTCAATTAGCCGCGTGTCTCATATAAGCTGTGTGCGTGCGTGCGCGCGTTGCTCGCGCTCGCACACGCGGAAACTTTGTTTCAGCGCGATTATGCAAATGCAATTAGTTCTCTTTATCTGTTCAAAGGCGTGCGGGATGAAAGGGAAAAAAAAGGCATGACTTGACCCGATGCACTGCCATCCCTTTTCTGTCCGTGTGTTCAGCGCGAGAATACCAATGTTCCCGCATTAACCCGCAAAGAGAAAGAGAAAGGGGGGAGGTGTGGGGGGTGTGGGGGGCAGAGGGGGGAGGTGGAGGAGAGTCGGGCATCAAGATAACTTGACGGGAGAGATGAAAAGCGAACGGGGATAAGAGAATGGAACGTGTGGGTTGGAGAGAGAGAGAGAGAGAGAAAGTGGGGGAGCAGAGATAGACACACGCCCGCGCAGAGCACAGCAGGAGAAGAAAGCGGTGCTGATTTCCTCGCGTCGAATCGATATCTCGGGCACGGTGCGCGGTGGGGATTTTCGGGGGAATGCTAATGAGCCGATGGCGGGGGAGGGGAAGGAGATAGGAGCGTTGGGGGGGGGGGGGGCAGCTTGGTGTGACACGCGCGTCACCGCTCTGTGGAGAGCTGGGCGAACTCAGCTGAACCCCCCGATGTTTTTTCGGGCCCAAGGACCCCTTACAGGCACGTGCACACATACATAGACATCAAAGGGGGCTTGAGCCCCTGCCCTTTTGCCCGTCTGTATAAAGTGCCCTCTCTCCAGACCATGAAAGCAGTTTTTACTATGGTGAATGAAATGCAAATTCCCTCTTTCCATGCCATACCTGAAGGCAGCGTTCAAGAGAATTGCTTTGTCCAAACTCTCCTGGACTTGACTGCAGCATCTTATGTTGATTAAGAATTGCCCTCACTGTGTAGAAATCCATGCCGTACGCCACCTCTCAAGTATTGCATTTTTTCTACACGGTTCAATGTGGCATCAAGCACCGACGCGCTGCGATGCGTTGTGAGCTTGGAGGTCTGCTATTTTCGATATTTTCACCAAAAGGCCCTTTTAGAAATTTCAGCCCCTGCCTCTCTAACATTCTCTGCACGTCCCTGACCCCTTAAAGGGGTAATGTCACCTAAAGGGGTTGAGGGGCAGATTACACTGTGACAATTAAGAGCTTCGGTCTGAAACGGGTCTGAAACAGTCTGAAGCCAGATTACACTGTCACAGTGTAATCTGCCCCTCGCCCCCCAACAACAGCTGACCAGTACAGTAAGTAGTCATACAGTCAGGCTGTACAGACAATTAATTTGATTGGCTTATAATTGCGCATCCCCACAATGACATCATAAAAATATTAACTTGTTTTTTAAGATGATTCTTAAAGTGACAGTAACCCCTTAGGTCACGGTGACAGACCCCCTTTAATTGATAGAGATGAAGTAGGGACGCCTATAGATACTGTATGATATGGTCTACGGTACTCAAGTAGAATGCACTTCCTCACTGCCCCCCCCTCCCTCCCCCCTGCCCCCCACTACGCCGGTCTGATTCACCACAAGCATGTTGATTGTCAGGAAGTGCTTGATATTCCTGTAGGCAACTCTGCGAAGTGAAGTGATAATTCACTCGCAGCTCTACTTGTTAGCCTGTTGCCACTACAAATGAGAAAAACACATTAGCATCTCAGTGTGTGTGCGCACACGAACTTGAACACGCTCATGCACACGCACACGCACGCACGCACACACGCACGCGCACAAAGACACACACACACACACACACACGCACACATTCTGATGTCTATATAATAATGCAGCTTTGACTAGAAAGTTGTTCTCTCAGCGAGTTCTCGTATTTACAATGTCTTCATTACGTAATTTTGTCAGGGACCGCTGGTCTATGACACATCTATAGTGTATCATGACTCCTCATACAGTATGAGCTATGGGATTCAGTCTGCCATTGGCTTTTTTCTTTAATGATTGAAGAGTTTATTAGCAGTTTGCAATATAAACTGCTATAGTATGCTTTACGGCTTATTTACACTGGAACCACTTTATGTATCTCATATAACATTGAAAGACAGACGGATAGAACATAGTACTTTACATAGGATAACATTAATTACAAAAGCAGAAAAGAAAAAGAATAAAAATAACAGACGGGGGCTTTTAGTCATTTTACAAGTCACGAGTAGCAGCCGTCCGAAGGTGACTTTTCAGACCAATTTTGAAGGAGGCTAGGAATTTGCACTACTTTAAGGCCTGCGGTAGGGCGTTCCACATGTTTGTTGTTAGAGCCTTGTTTAGTGTTAAATCTGGGTTGAACATGATTAGTGGAGCTGCCTCTGGTGTTGTGATCGTGGACATCCTTGACCTTTAGGAGAAGGCTTCAGGAGAAGGCGTTCAAAGTCAAACGTGCCGCCTGGAAACACGTGCAGCAACTTTTTGCAGCAACAGTGGTTGCCAACCAGGGGGTCCCTAGCAAAAGTATTTAATATAGCATCACTGTGTAACCATTTAACCATTATTTCATGCTCTGGCTGTTAAAAAATGACAGGTATGCAAGCATGTACAAGCATAGTGCCTGGGGAGTATAGTCAAAACAAAAACATTTAGTACAGTACAAGAACAGTTAAACACCCTGCCTAAAAGGAACACCCCAAATGAGCTCTTCTACCACTTTTTGTGGTCACAACAACCTTGAGTTGGCTCATGGACCCTGCCCACTGAAACAATTAATGATTGTAACTAAAGATCCTTGCAAGTTACAACTGTGTTTTCTTTCATTTATATGGTAAAAGTGGTTGTTTGGCACTCAGCTTCGTCCTCGTGCCACAACCCTGAAACAGTGGTAAATCAGCCAACAACCCACTCCCTCTCATGGTAAATGGCTTACTTTTACGGTCTTGTTTACGTTTACGGTCCTTGGTATTCAATTCCTTTCATGGACAGAAAAGAATAGTAACAAAAAAACATTCAAATGAAATATCGCAATTATAAAACACTACTGTATATGTACAGAGTACATATAGTACACACAGGTCTTATCAAGTATACTAATGAAGGAAGGCGTTGTGTATTTGCCTTCATTTGATTGTGCATGTTGGCTCACTGGAAACACTCATCCTGCAGTGCAATAATATGGCTGCTGTGCATGGAGTTATTGTTATTACTTAGTGGAGTGTGTTGTTCAGTAACAGGAGTCTCTCCCCCGTCTTCCCCAGCTCTTTAATAAACAGAACATACGTTTTCAAGCGGCTCAACAATTTCATCTCATCCTCGCTCAATTTCACACGATTCCTCCTGCATCCATGTGCGAGTTCTCCCTCCTGATTGGATGAAATTGGTGTCCCGACATGAACATGTGTTTTCTATTTACAGTACAGCGTGTTGGAGAGGGGGGAGACCCATAATCTAGGGACTTCATTGTTTTTCAGGGCCGAGTATTTGTATAATTGTGAGGCCTAAATGTCCCCAGTCGCCACAAGTATTAGTAGAATATGAGAAATTGACATTGTGAGGACAATAATTGTCCTGGTCCTTGTAAGATAAATGTCGTGTTTGTGGTTTAAAAAGATGTTTAGAGATATCAGAATCAGAAAGACTATTGTCACACCTTAATACATACTTTACAGTAAAAAGAAGGGTGAAATTCATTTGTCAGGGCTCATCAGACTTGCAGCTCATTAGCAGAAAAGAGAATATACAGTAGGCTATAAAAGCATCATGGGCGGCATAGATCAACTGAAGGGTTTCCAGTTCGAATCTGGGCTCCCCCTGAGTTAATGTCGAAGAGTCCTTGAGCAAGACTCTGAACCCCTAGTTGCTCCCGGTGAGCAGGTTGGTGCCTTGCATGGTTTCCTCCGCCATTGGTGTGTGAATGTGTGTGTGTGTGTGTGTGTGAATGGGTGAATGTAATGCACAATCTATGTAAAGTGCCTTTGATAAAAGTGCTATATAAATGCACCATTTACCATCATCACATAACAAAGCTAAAATGTTCAATAAAAGAGTACTTTAAGTTTAAAAAGCCTATCTTGATAGTATCCACTAAAACATCATTATGTCAGAACACTATTTATTCAAAATACTTATCACTTGGTAAAATAATGTTCTTTGCGTTCTTTCTGTCTTGCCAACATTGTTTTGGTATTTTGTCCCATTTCGAACTCCACACACTTTCCATGGTTCCAATTTATACAGCATTTGAGCCACAGACCTCCCATTTGACGAGATTTAGTCTCACTGACTCAAAACTAAGAATATTGTTATCGTTGGATGGGCTTTTGTACACAATTCCATGCTGTATTGATGTTGGTTTGCCACAGGACTAACAGGCAGACGTTGATCAAAATAACAATTCTTCTACATTCTCTATAATTGTGGAGGCTTCTTGTAGCTGGGGACCACCTGGAACTCCCTCAAGGACCACTGGTGGTCTCCGGAGCACTGGTCAAGAACCACTGGCTTGCTTAGACAGTTAAAAACGCCCAAAACGTATAACAAAATGTCATTCATAAAATCGCCGTCCTAAAATGTTCGACGTCCTCACAAGTATATAGCAACACAGACCTGTGTGTGTGATGTGCGAGACTAGGGATGGGACGATACGCGATATTATCGTTTATCGGGATAAAAAACACTCGCGATAATCGTATCGTGGAGATTTCATTTATCGTGATATCGTCCTCAGTCGTGCACTGGGATCAATTCACCTTTTATTTGCAGAGCTGCATATCCGGTACCACTTAAACCCTTAAAATATACGTACTTGATACAGTCTTTTTTTCACTCTCTATCAATTGTCTTTGCCAAGCTCACAACGCGTCGCAATGCGACGCGTTGTGAGCTTGTAGATCTGCTATTTTTTGGCAAACGTTCCGCCCCAAGATAATGGATTTTGATTATCGGGATAATATCATAAATCGCGATTTCTTTTGTCACAATAATCGTGACATGAAATGTTCATATCGTCCCATCCCTAGTCGAGACCCCCCCCCCCCCCCCCCCCCCTCTCCACACATGGACGACCATGCAGCTGGACAGGGCCAGATCGGGGGGGTCCCGTACCGTGCAGCTGTTGTTTACTCCAGGAGAGACCCCGTGTCCACTCTGCGACGGGCCCTCTGCCGTCTCCAGACTAACTCCAGGCGTCTGGGACAGATGCTGTTGGGAGGGTCCGGTCACAACGCCTGCTGTCGCCGTGTCCACGCTATGGGACCCCCTCCCACCCCCCTCCCACCAAACCTCCCCTGTTAAAGCCTGTGGCGGCTGCTTTCTTTCTTTCTTCTTTTCTTCCTTCTCTTTTAAATAAGCAGTCTGTGAGTTCTGTGCTGAGTTTGATGCTGTGAAAGCTTCAGAAGTGGAATCATTGAGCCAAGTTTGAACCTGCATGGCCGCATATACGATGTATATGCTTCAGGCCAGGGTTCCAACTGCGGGCTCTCGTCAGCCATAACCATTCTGAGGTGCTCTCCCCATGCAGTGGCTTTCTTCAGAAGTTTGTGTTCCAAACTGATCTTCTGTAAGAAATAACTCACTGATGATGCACTGATTACCAAACAAATGGCCCAAATAGCTCACAAAGCCTTGCATTGAGACGTGTTGTGAGCCTGTAGATCTGCTATGTCCTCTAATACTTTTGCACAACACTCACAGTCATTTACCAAAAAGGTGAAACATGGATTAGACACATAAGGTCTCTTCCCCATAGCAATGATGCATATCGTCAATGTCGGGCAAAAACCTTGTATCTCCAAGTTTCAAATGTGTGCGTTTCTTTCGTAAAGTAAAGCCCTGCTTCGCCATACAAGACTGTCGCACAAAACTAGTGAAAATAGCCGATCTATTTTTTAAATCATTTCACACGGTTTTGTACGTCCAAGGTTTCCACTCGACAGCGATATCCCCCAGACTGTGGTGTGACCGAGGGACCGCCGTCGAGAGCTCACGTCCCGCTTGGTGCTTCTGCCGCATCACGGCGCAGCCGACCTGTCATTTGTCCAAATGCGTCCGGAGGTGGATGGGACGCTGGCTGCTAATAGCACCGGATGGGGACCCTGAGGTTTGATGAGCTGTGAAAAAGTCTTTATTGGATTTTAAACAGATTCATTAAGGGGAAGGGTGAGCACACACACTCACACACACACACACACACACGCACGCATACACACACACACACGCACACGCACACACTTTAAATTAGAGGCAGCAGGTTTGAAGACGGTGCAGGAGGTGCATTACCATAGCTGTCGTTGCTCGTGCTATGCCGTGCCGTCGTTAATGTATTACTTTGTGAGGGTTTTGGGTTAACACATGGGTGACTAACAGGTCATTTTGACCGATTTTGAGATCGCAAAGTGCAATAACTCTCCCCCTTCCATGACTTTTCCTAAATACTCAAGACATACTGTATGTTCTCGTTTTTGGAGCTGTGTGAAACACAGGCTCCCTATACGTGGCTGTGTGGGTCTGTCTGTCTGTCTGTGTGTATGTAGCCTGAACTTCCTAAACTTCGGCACGCTACTAGTCCCACAGTTTTGCCACCACACACTCGCGCCATATGTCAAATCGACCGGCTTACTCGGGAATCGTGGGCTAGTAACTTGCTAAGAGAAAGGTTCAATAGTTTAATTGATATTAATTTATTAGTGAATTATTTTTCCCCATTGACTTATAATGGGAATCGCAAAAACTCACATTCAATTATTTGTCTCTCGCAAACCATAGGGGCTAGAGTTTCAAGACTTGGAGAGGAGGTTCATAATGATTTCAAGGATTAAATAAAAAACAATTGTGTCATTTGGCCGCATGGTGGCGCCATAACACCCCACTTTACGTTTTGCCCTGTAACTCTTGAACCGTAGGTCGGAAAATTAAAAATATTTTTTAATTTTCCCGCAAATGGGCCACGCCCATTTGCGCCATGATAGATTTTCCGCCATCTTGAATTTTCTCCAAAACACACTTTTTGCTCCTTTTCCTACATATTTTCTTCAAATGTCACAAAAATCGGTACACATGATCCACACACACACACACACACACACACACACACACACACACACACACACACACACACACAAAAATCGGTACACATGATCCACACACACACACACACACACACACACACACACACACACACACACACACACAGCTCCACTTCACACGGGTGTGATTTTTTCCCCTTCTGAAACGTTTCCTAAGTATGAAATAATATACCTTTATACCACTCTGACTGCATTTATCAGTCAAATTGACAGGTAAATTCTCTCCCTTTTTGCCCAGGAGAGCAACACCTTCTCCCCTGCTGCCAGCGGGGGTTCTATAGAAGACACTATAACCCCCGCTGGCAGCAGGGGAGGAGGTGTTGCTCTCCTGGGCAAAAAGGGAGAGAATTTACCTGTCAATTTGACTGATAAATGCAGTCTGGTAGTTTTTTATTTTCAGTCACCCGAGTGTTAAAACCCATGACGCACAGAGTCCCAACACCCTTTGGTTTTTACCTTTCAAGACGGGAACCCCTTTTGGGGTAAATGTACAGTAGATAGCAACATACATTTTCTGTAATTATTGAATGAATATATATATATTTTTTTTCACTGTCTACTCCAAAGTAGACATTGTGACGCCAGAGTGACGCCCATAGTCACAACACCAGAGGGAGCGGAGCGCCCAAAATCTAGTCCTCCCCCAAACAGACCCTATTCACGGCCCGCCCACGCACGCGCTCTCAGCAAATTTCTCAGCAACTTCCTGGTGCTGACGTCAGCTTTGAAGGGTAAAGTAACACAGAAATTGCTGGACTTAAAGCCAACAAATCATTATTTCGAACGGTAAAGTAAATTATAACGCTTTGTGCCTTTTACTATCATCTTGTGTTCTTGATCATGCTAGCCGTATTTTATACTGTACTATTCGGAAATTGCATTAAATTTGCGATTTCTGTGTTAACTCTATGGGCTTTTAGTAAGGTTTTCCCCTTCAACCGTGACGTCAGCACCAGGAAGTTGCGTAACGTGAATATAGAGTGTTTGGTACATTTAGTTTCAGTTTTGGTGGAGGAGACATGGGTTTTCCGGTAGCACTTTATAATGAAGTACCTCAATAAAGGCTAATTAACAGCTAATAAGGCACTTATTAACAATGAATTAACAGCTAATAAGGCACATTAAGTCCTAATAGTGCATTTATAAACCCTTTACTATGCACTTATTATGAGATCAATTAACACTAACAAATCCTTAATAAAATCTTTATTATAACAGTATAAACAATTAATTAAGCCTTTATTAACACTTTATTAGGCAATTTAAAGCCACCTATTCTAAAGTGGGAACACATCGGGTACACCCGCCACTCTGACATGTCGGTTGAGTCCTAATTGTGCATTTAGAAACCCTTTACTATGCACTTATTATGAGATCAATTAACACTAACAAATCCTTAATAAAATCTTTATTATAACAGTATAAACAACAACAAGTCATTAATTAAGCCTTTATTAACACTTTATTAGGCAATTTAAAGCCACCTATTCTAAAGTGGGAACACATCGGGTACACCCGCCACTCTGACATGTCTCCTTTCCGACATGTCAGAGTGGCGGGTGTACCCGATGTGTTCCCACTTTAGAATAGGTGGCTTTAAATTGCCTAATAAAGTGTTAATAAAGGCTTAATTAATTGTTTATACTGTTATAATAAAGATTTTATTAAGGATTTGTTAGTGTTAATTGATCTCATAATAAGTGCATAGTAAAGGGTTTATAAATGCACTATTAGGACTTAATGTGCCTTATTAGCTGTTAATTCATTGTTAATAAGTGCCTTATTAGCTGTTAATTAGCCTTTATTGAGGTACTTCATTATAAAGTGCTACCGGTTTTCCTACAATCAGGATAGAGTGGGAATTCGTCCCCACTTGATCATGATTGGAGGAAAGCTCCCGCCTACATGAAAACTGAACCGAAACTTAAATGAAATCACTTACCCAATTCACAATTTTCTTTCCAAAAAAGGTAGCAGATGAACATTTTTCGTCATAGTTTTAGTCGACGAACTGGCACACAAATGCGGCGGCCTCGTACCTGCATGGCTCCGCGCCAGCCGCCTGGCGTTGGCCGCTGCCCTCCGTTGGCCGCTGCCCTCCGTTATCCCAACCTCAGGCTATACAGTATGTACCAGTTGGCAGGGGGGAGGAGGAGGAGGAGAACCAGTGTGGAGATGGAAAAGAGAGGAGGAGGAGGAACGCAGAGGGAGAGCGAGGGAGAAGAACGTGTGCTCGCTTAGATATGAGAGAGAGAGAGAGAGAGAGAGAGAGAGAGAGAGAGAGAGAGATTAGTTATTTCACTCTAATGCCGAAGGAGAGGGACTTCATTAGCCTGGCCTTGACTGATGTGCTCATCAGACGCAGTGGCTGATGCATGAGAGAGAGAGAGAGAGAGAGAGAGAGAGAGAGAGAGAGGGAGAGAGAGAGAGAGAGAGAGAGAGAGAAAGAGAGAGAGAGAGGGAAAGGGCGGATGGGAGGGAGGCAGGGACGTGCAGAGAATGTTAGAGAGACATTTCTAAAAGGGCCTTTTGGTGAAAAATATTGCTCACAACGCGTCGCACCGTTGTGAGCTTGGGAGGTCGGCTATTTTCAGTACTTTATACCACAGTAAACTAAGCACAAAAAAGGCAATACTGGAGATGTGGCGTAACAGCATGTATTTCTCCACAGAGAGGGCAATTCTTTCAACATAAGATGCTGCATTCAAAGTTCAGGAGAGTTTGGACAAGGCAATTCTCTTGAATGCTGCCCTCAGTTACGGCATTGGAAAAGAGGGGCATTTGCATTTTTTTTCCACCATAGTGAAGAAATGGCATTCACGGTCTGGAGAGGGCACTTTTCACAGACTGTTTAAAGGGGCAGCCCCCCTTTCATGTCTATGTGTGCACATGCCTGGAGGAGGGAAGTAAGGAGCGTGGGGGGGGGGGGGGGGGGGGGGGGTTGAAGGGCGAGAGAGCAAGAAAGATGAGAGGGGGAAATGAGAGGTGTAGAGGGGAGAGAGAGAGCTTTCTCCTGGGGAGGAAGGAGAAGAAGAAGGAGAAGAGAAAAAAGGGAACAGAGGGAATGACAGAGTAGAGACGGAGGAGAGAGAAGATGAAGTGAAGGAGGGGGAGAGGAGAGAGAGAGAGAGAGAGAGCAGGGGTGTCACAAGGGGGGGGACAAAGTGGGACTGAGTTACTATGGCCTAATGTGCCAAGGGGCCTTAATTATTTTATACTTTTATAGCTATTGAAAAATAGCAGATCTACAAGCTTGCAGCGCGGCACCGAGTGCCGCGCTGCGAGCTTGTATATCTGCTATTTTTTAAGCGATCAATTGTAACTCAAATTTGGCTTCTGAGGGGTCCCTGGAACTTAATATTTTTGAGATTGTGGGTCCGTGTCCAAATACATGTCATTTTGGTGGTCCTTGACATGAAAAAGTTTGAGCACCACTGACATAGAAACAGCCGCGCTGTGAGCTTGTATATATGCTATTTTTCAACAGTTTAAAGCACAAAATGTGAGTGAATCCTTGTACCCAGGGCCCAGAATTTGGTGCGACACCCCTGAGAGAGAGAGAGAGAGAGAGAGAGGAGAAGAGAGAGAGGAGAGAGAGAGAGAGAGAGAGAGAGAAGAGAGAGAGAGAGAGAGAGAGAGAGAGAGAGAGAGAGAGAGAGAGAGAGAGAGAGAGAGAGAGGCGGGAAGCTTGTTCTGTTGATGCAGACAGTGATTGAAGGCTGCTGTCAGGGTGAGCCGTGTCAGTAAGCATAGCAGTCAGATCACAGGCCATGCAGGGGACTCTGGGAACCTTACGAAAAATACAACACTATCAAAAGTCTGGATTTTTTGTTTTTGGAACAAAAAGAGCTTCTCTCCGTTTTCCACCGTTGTGCGTTCTAGAGCGCAGCGACCCCCACGACGCAATTCTCATCTGCGCCAAGGTCGGCGTGCATGATGTCACTTTGAGAAGTTAACTTCTCACGGCCTATACTGTATGCGATGGTGTACGACGTCAAATGCACATAACGTGGAGTCAAAAGTAGCCTACCAAAGCCTGGTCAAATGCACACAATGTGGACACCAACGCGCACTGATGGTCTGACAACATATACCAAAATAAATATATAGAGATTAGATTTGTCAACAGGCACTGGTGCCTAGCACAACAGAAAACAAACTTTATTAGATACTAGTCATGTGCCCGGAGGGCGTGCATGTGTGCACAGTATATAAGGGATTGAATGTAGGAGTCTCAGAATTAATGTTGGGTGCCCGTTGGGCAGATCTTTATGCCCATACATGGTGTTCCGTGTCCAGGCCAGTATGTGATGTCAGTACTATGACTTGAGAGTATGACGTCAGAGTAGCATGCAGACAGACGGTTACCATGGCGGCGAAACTGTAGCATGCAGATGGTCAGATGGACGGCCAGACAGACAGACATTCGCTAAATTAATAGTTAATAAATGTCATTTTTGCTTCATCCACCCAAAAATTACACCGATTTGCCCATGTCTGATGTCTCCCCCTGGGTGCCTCTGATGCGCCCATACATGGCCATTTCGGTCGCATCGGCGTCTGTTCGACGTAATAGGCGTGAGCGCCGCGTAGCCAATTTGTCTGGAATTTCCGGGGCAATTATTTCCGAAACATTTGGAAATGTGCAGGTTATTTATTTGCCTATTTTCAGCTTCGGCCACGCACCCAAAACATGGACGCCAGTATGAAAGTGGTCGACTCTCGCCAACTTCTGGAAAGCCTGCCTGCAACAGAGTGCCCTCCCCCATCCCCCCCTCCCCTCCCAAACGTCAAATTAAGCGAGGTGTGCCTGTAAACAATATGCAAATGAGGGACTGACCCAGTGCCAGCCAGCCACTCTTGGACTTCTCCCCAGCGTATATTCATAAAGCCTTCCTTCTCCATATCTCTGTTCTCCGCTCTCTCTCCTCTCTCTCTCTCTCTCTCTCTCTCTCTCTCTCCCGGCTCTTCCTTTCAAGGCGGTGGTGGACGCTACATTATGGTTATGAGTTCCTAGCGCTCCGCGTCGCTCCCCTAACCCCACCGGCCGTCATTCACCGCCAGATCCTTTTTACATATTGCGCCCCGCTCCAACCGAGTGACAGAGAGAGAGAGAGCGAGCATGCAGACACGTGCACCACATAGTCATAGACATCAAAGGGGGCTTGAGCCCCTAGCCCTTTTATCTGTCTGTAAAAAAGTGCCCTCTCCAGACCATGAATGCAGTTTTTACTATGGTGAAAGAAATGCAAACGCCCCTCTTTCTATACCATACCTGAAGGCAAGCATTCAAGAGAATTTCCTTGTCCAAACTATTCTGAACTTCAATGCAGCATCTTATGTTGAAAGAATTGCCATCTCTGTGTAGAAATCCTTGCCATTACACCACATCTCCACTACTGCCTTTTTTTATGCTTAGTTTAGTGTGGTATCAAGACCGAAAATAGACGAGCTCCAAGCTCGATATTTTCACCAAAAGGCCCTTTTAGAAATTTCAGCCCCTGCCTCTCTAACATTCTCTGCACGTCCTGAGAGAGAGAGAGAGAGAGAGAGAGAGAGAGAGAGAGAGAGACGAGAGAGAGAGTGGAGGTCTCAACATGGCGGCGTTGATTTAATGTGGCGAGGTGCAAAACCGACGCTGGGGTCTTGGCGATGTATTGAGGAGGAGGAGGTGGAGTGGTGTTTTCGAAAGCGCTGCCCCGAAACGCCCTAGCATTTGTGTGGGTGAGATGATGATCAGTCTATGAGTCAAATATCCAGACTGACAATTGTTATTCTTCGGTTTGTTTTTTGTCATCACTCCACGCCCCCAAAAACCTAATAATCTATTCTCTCCCAGACTTTATTTCCCTGGTCGCCCCACCTCCCTTGTACTTGAAATTATGAACAATGTATTTGTGTATAATACACAGTACAGTATTTTCCGGACTATAAGGCGCACTTAAAAGCCTTTAATTTTCTCAAAAAACTACAGTGCGCCTTATAGTCCAGTGCGCCCTTATATATGGATCATTCATTGACATTGACATTCCCTTTAGCACAGCTCCATCTGTTGGATGCATAACGCAACGGTAGCGTCAATTATGTGCGCCTTATAGTCAGGTGCGCCTTATATATGAAAACAGTTTGAAAATAGACCATTCATTGACAGTGCGCCTTATAGTCAGGTTGCGCCTTATAGTCCAGAAAATACTGTATATATATTATTTTGTACGTTATATTCATATATATGAATTAATACCTTCCTTGACGATTATTTTGTCGTTTCGC
>NC_137824.1:21263439-21271011 GCF_963921795.1 Nannobrachium achirus | reverse complement strand
GGAGGGAGGGGAGAAAAGCATATCGTCGTTGTCGAGTGTAAACCTCGTATCTCCAAGTTTCAAATTTGTATGTTCTTTCGCAAAGCAAAGCCCTGCTTCATCGTACAAGGCTGTCACACAAAAATAGTGAAAACAGCAGATCTACAAGCACACAACGCCTCGCGGGTGCGAGGTGTTGTGTGCTTGTAGATCGGCTGTTTTCACTAGTTTAAATCATTTTTAAAATGAAAAATGCAAAAAGAACGGTTTTGGACATACAAGGTTTTCACCTGACAACGACGATATATAGGAAGTGTTTGATTGGGCAACAGAACGTGGTGTGTGCGCGCTTGTGTGCGTGCGTGGCGTGCGTTTGTGAAACCCTAGGCTATATCAGGGGTCTTCAACGTTTTCAGATTTGTGTTTTCAGATATTTAACCACTTGAACCGTCAATACTTAATAAAGTTAATAGACATTCTTTTTCCCCTCTACACCAAATCTCTTTGCCGAAAAAAGCTCACAACGCCTCGCAGGTCCGAGACGTTGTGAGATTGTAGATCTGCTATTTTTGGCTTAAGTTCTCAGGATATGGACAAGTGCACGTATATAAAAAAGGAGAAAAAAAAAAGGTTTTTTTATCACACAAAGATTTGGAGGACCCCCTGTAGTGACTCTGAGGACCCCCTGTTGAAGACCCTTGCCCTAAATTACGGTTGAGTGGAGTCCCTCAGGGCTCTATACAAGTGTCTTTTCTGTTATTGTGGGAAAGGAAGGCGCTTGCTGAAAAGTAGCCGATCGGCACAGGTGCCGTGCCTGGTGTGATCTTGTTGATCTGCTATTTTCTGCTTATAGGATGCTGAGTGGTTTGCGATGGTCAAGATGGGGTGGGGGCCCGCGATGGTGCTGTTGACATTTTCAAGTGGGCCCTGATCTGATTGACAAGGAAACAGAAAAAAATGGTTGAAAGGGAAACTGCGGTCACACACACACACACACACACACACACACACACACACACACACACACACACACACACACACACACACACACACACACACACACACGTACACTGACAGAGTGCTCGCTGGTCCCCGGACTGCATGGCCATAGATTATTCATAAGAGGGGGAGGTTGCCACCGGGAGCTGAGGTGGGGGCGGTTTTGAGGGATGTACGTGTGTCACACCAGCTGACAGTTGCATGATGGGAAAGATCTTTTTACACTCTTTGAGCAGAGCCTGACTCAGCGGCTCACGTCCGCTTCCCTCAGATCAACCCCCCAGCCCTCCCCCTCCTGAGATAAGCTCTATATCGTCGCTGACAGGTGGAAACCTTGTATGTCCAAAACCGTTCGTTTTGTATTTATCATTTTAAAAATGATTTAAACTACAGTAGTGAAAACAGAAGATCTACAAGCACACAACGGGGCGTTGTGTGCTTGTAGATCCTCTGTTTTCACTACTTTTGTGCAACTGCCTTGTATGATGAAGCAGGGCTTTACTTTGCGAAAAATCTACAAATGTGAAACTTGGAGATACGAGGTTTCTGCCCGACAGTGACGATATACTGTACTTCAGCAAAGGATGGTACGCTGACCTCAAAATCTGGTATAGGTGCGTAGTATAAAGTCCCAGCCCAGCACTGGGTTCTAATCCAACCATTTTTGGGCGTTCTCAAGGACGATGTTTCTCGTTAATCTGTCCTCTGTCCACTTGCACCACCAACGACCAGATTCTTGTCATTTCGGTTTGCGCTAGGCTTCGCTCTCTGTGAATGATCCCAGGATTACAAATCCCAGAGTACAAATGACTTCATAATAAAACTGTAATGTTATTACGGAGACAAAATTCCATGTATGTTTGATTTTTGAGCGTCCATATTCGGGGAACTTTAGACAAAAATAGCAGATCTACAAGCTCACAACACCACGCAGCTTGTGGATCGGCTATTTTCTGCAAAGAGGTTTGGTGTAGAGGGGGAACAAAGAGCAGACTACAGAGTGAAAAGTGAAGTTTGTTATTATTGACGGTTCAATTGGTTAAATATCTGAAAACAAAATTGACATGAATCCAAAATACACTGATGATCGTCAAACTGCCAAAGGTTGTGGGTCCCTGCTTCATCTCTCTCTCTCAACTAAGGGGTCCTTGGCCTGAAGACGTTGAAGACCCCCTGAGTTAAAGAGTTAAGTGTCAGCGTCAAGCCACTGTCTGTCAGCTTAACTGTATTTAGCTGTTCCCCACCGCCCCCACCTCCCCACCGCCCCACCGGCCGTCTATTGGCCTGCGCTGGTGATTGCTTGGTCACCCAGGACACAGCCATCAGTCACTGGGATGACACCGTACATCATCCCCAACAGCTGCAATCAATTTTGGGGCGAAGATGAAAAAAAAAAAGTGTCACACGCTCCTGCCCCGCAGTGGGGGATTTACGGCAGGCATCTCAACGTCGTGCCAGGCTACTTTATGACAAGAGCCAAACATCTGCACTCACGTCCTGCTCATTAGCCTCGCAGTGCCGCATGCTTATTCCCGTTCCTGTGTGGTTGTAGTTTTTTATTTATTTTCTCACTGCTCTTTAGTTCTGTCAAATTAGAAGTCCTTAGTGTCAATTTAGTGTAAAATCCCCCCCATGCACAGAATGTCCAGAAACACCAAAAGGATGTTAGTGTGATCTAGCCAAAGGTTCCCAAACGTTTCAGTGCCGCGACCCCCCCCCCCCCCAAAAAAAAATAAAAATAATCACCTGACAAGCACACTTTGAATTGTAGACATTACATTTTAGTTTGACTCAGTTCCAAGATGAATAATGTGCAAATAGCCGAAATACAAGCTCACAACGCCTCGCAAGTGCGAGGCGTTGTGAGCTTGTAGATTGTAGATCACAATGTTTGCCTCTTTATTACGTAATAATAATAATAGACAATTTGCCAATTTGGTATTCAAAGTCAAATTACATAGCTTTTGAAATGTGCAGGAAAGCAGATAGGCCTACCCTGTAACACACTTATACTGCATGTTGGTTTGTTTTCTGTTGAGTGAGAAAACAATGTTGCACATTAAGCTACCGGTGATCATCTGGAGACCCCCCAAAATAATTTGGGACCCCCACTTCACCTGACTCCTACTTTGGGAGCCACTGCTCTGGCCAGCAATACCCGCAGTGTTTAGCTTTTTTGTAATTTCGTTACGCCGTTGTTTTCTTGGAATCCTCCGTGCCTCCGTTCCTCCTCCAAAAGCCACGTCCGACGTACAGTAAACTACTTTGTTGAGCGATGAGAATGAGCTGTAAATCTAAATAGAAGTGTAGAGCCGTTCGTTGGCTTTTAGCTCGTAAATGGATCTCGCACCCCCCCCCCCCAACCACCTCCCCCTTCGTCTCTAAAAGCACCACCAGGTGAATTATAGGATCCACCGTATGCCGTCCTCACCCTGGACCATAACTCTCTCTCTCTCTCTCTCTCTCTCTCTCTCTCTCTCTCTCTCTCTCTCTCTCTCTCTCTCTCTCTCTCTCTCTCTCTCTCTCTCTCTCTCTCTCTCTCTCTCTCTCTCTCTCTCTCTCTCTCTCTCTCTCTCTCTCTCTCTCACACACACACACACACACACACACACACACACACACACACACACACACACACACACACACACACACACACACATTGAATGAGAGCTGTGTCCAAAATTCTGACTGGTAGGGGTGTGTATATATCAATGTCGGGCAGAAACCTCATATCTCCAAGTTTCAAATTTGCATGTTTTTCCGTAAATTAAAGCCCTGCTTCATCATATAAGACTGTTGCACAAAACTAGTGAAAATACCAGATCTACAAGCACACAGCGCTTTGCGGTGCGAGGCGTTGTGTGCTTGTAGATCGGCTATTACCACCCGACAATGACGATTTCTGTTCTCTGTGGAGTGGTCTCGTAGACTAGAGACAGACAGACAGACAGACAGACAGACAGACAGACAGACAGACAGACAGACAGACAGACAGACAGACAGACAGACAGACAGACAGACATGGCGGCTGGGGGTACTGAAAGTGATGTGGGTCTCTGCTGGGATGCGGAGAGATTTAGTGATGAGTCTCTTGCAGTCTCTGTTTTATTTGGGTTCGGGTGAAATATGGCGGCGTACATACAGTACTGTACACCATGTGCTCAGACTCAGAGGAGGTCGTGTAAACCAGCCATAAATAAAGGCGTCTCCTCTGAGAGACAGACTTGACGGACAGACGACTGTCCCCCAACACTTAACCCTGCCGCGTCGTAAAGAAAAAGACGACGTGCAATTGGGATCCGGTGAACCTTATCCTCTTATACCAGTGGTTCTCAACCTGTGAGTCGGGGCCCCCGCAGATGATTAACTTAATGTGCAACCTTGTGTTCCCTCTCAATAGTAATCAAACCAACATTAAGTTTAGGTGTATAGAGCTTATATGCTTATTTCTAAAGTGGCAATTTAAGGACTTTTTAAATACCTCTAAAATGACAAATTAAACATTGACCAAATTTTCAAATATCATAGAGGCAGAAATTGTGAAAATAGCCGATCTATATGGTCACAAGCCTCGCAACTCGAGGCGTTGTATGTAGATCTGATATTGATAGTAGATATTAATTTTGACCATTTGAAAATTGCAAATCTACTTCTGCTATTTTCAAAATATTTCCAAACATTTGAAAACTTGTGAAATGGGTCATTTTGCATAATGAGTACTTTATACTTTTGTTACTTTAGGTAAATTTTGATACCAATACTTTTGTATTTTTGCTCAAGTACATTTTTATTTCTGGACTTTATATGGTGATAATATGGTATATTTTTCCTGCTCTGTCTGTGTTTCAGAGGGCTGTGGACAGTTGAGAAACTCGCCTACCTGGCTGTGACATGATCGTTACGCAGGTATGTTTTAATTTAATTTGTTTATTAACACAAAAACAATGGCTTCTATCCACCTGTTTCCGCAAGAATTTACTGTAGCATTATCTGTGGGACACTTCCGGAGAACAGCTGACATACACGTCGCGTCGCAGATGCAACTGTTGTGAGCTTGTAGATCACACTCGACTGCAACGCCGGAAGCTGCCGCCACACCATCTGCGCAATGCACGATGGGACGTTGGAAAGTTGTGGATAATCATAGTCTGCTGGTGACTTTCCATGAATAGAAAGCCTGGCGTTTCTGAACTGTCCAAAGCTCTCCTGTGAGTGAGTAGACATAAATGGCACCATATAATCAGCATTAGTGAGGACCAATTACATGAAAAATGGGCGAAGTAGTGCTTTGACGTCATTGTTCTTATGTGCTTTCCCTCGTGTGTGTATGTGCGTGCGTGTGTGTGTGTGTGTGTGTGCATGCACCCTTAAGGCAGACGCAGAGGGAGATATGATGATGTGTGCATGTGTCACATACAAATACAAACAAAGCGAATTGTGGAGAAAGTTTTGTAAATCTTTGCCTACAGCATCACAACCCCAATATGGGGACGACAGTGTTTATTGCATGCTTAATGGGGGCAGCAAAGCAGGCCTGTCCCGCTCGTATTACTGCTCAGGGCTCATTAATGACAGCTCCGCGCATTTCATTTCACATGCAGCGTGCTGCAACTTTTTAGTTTGAAAACAAAACAAAGGGAGACATGGTGTGATCTGCGGACTGCATATCTCCGCCCGGCTGGGTTGTGTTGCCCTGTCGTCGGGTGCACTACCGCCAGCAGCTGTGGGGGGGAAGCTTGTTTGATTTTCCCACTGGAGCTGAGCAGTGGCCACGGCCAACGCGGAAGTGCCTCTCTCACCGTTTTAGCCAATCTGATCTGACCGCGACGCAGGCTCACCGTCCGTCTCAAGTGGACTCAGCGCCGTTCGAGTTACGTTCTGATAGGGACAGAATAGTAGGCGAGAGCGTTTGGCTGCTGGCCAATCACAGCGCATCCTTGCATATGCTCCTCCCCCCCCTCTCTTCAGCTCCAGTAGGAATAGTACACTCGTGGGGGGAAACAGCTTATTTCATTTTTATTGTTTTTACATTTGTGCCTCCCCAGAAGCAGTGGTGTAAAGTAACTCAAGTAAATGTACTCAAGTACAGTACATGAAGGGATAGTTCACAACCCCAAATGTTTTTTCTTTTCTTTTTTTTTTCCTTCTATCGATTACTCACCCCATGGAGACTTGAATTCATGGATATTTATTTATTTTAGTTTTTGTCGCATTCCTAAGTCAATCATTTGAGGATATCCAATACTTTTACTTCTATCTCACTACTTCAAATATTGTAATTTTCACTCCACCTCAATTCTTTGAAGTCTGTAGTTACTAGTTTGGATTACTATTACCAAACCACTTCAGACCTGTAATAGCCTACTTTGGCAATTTGAAAATAGCTGATCTGCAGTAGATCTGATTTCATACATTGAAAACTTGGGAAAATAGTTGATAATTTTACTGCATTTGGAGGTGTGCTCTATACCAGTGGTTCTCAACCTGAGGGTCGGGACCCCCGGGACCCCCAGGGGGGTCGCCATATTATTTTGGGGGGTCCCCAGATGATTAACTTAATGTGCAACATTGTTTTGTCTCTCAACAGTAAACAAACCAACATAAAGTTTAAGTGTATAGAGGGTATCTGCACATTTCTAAAGTGACAATTTAAGGACATTTTAATGCCTCTAAAATGACAAATTAAACATTGGCAAAATTGTCAAATATTAGAGGCAGAATTTGTGAGGGAGTCCCCAGTTAAAATAGGATTATTTTTGGGGTCACGGCCTGAAAAGGATGAGAAACACTGCTCTATACCATAGGGAAATGAAGAGGCCAGCAGAGGTGTGAATGGAAGTAAATGAGAGAACTCCAGAGAGAGACAGAGACGGTGGTAATTGGTGGAGCCAGACGGGCGGTGGCCTTAGCGAGGGGCTTACAGGGCTTGTCAGAGTGGGTCCTGGGGACCCCTGGGCGGTCCCCGGAGAACAGCTGACATCCTGTCCCTCTCTGTGTGTGTGTGTATGTATGTATGTGCGTGCGTGCACACGTGCATGTGTGTTCGCACAGGGGCGTCACAAGGGGGGGGAAAAGTGGGACTGAGTTACTAGGGCCCACGGTAGAGGGGCCTTAATTATTTTATGCTTTAACTATTGAAAAATAGCAGATATACAAGCTGCAAGCTTGTAGATCTGCTATTTTTTAAAAGTCGTGAAAATGTGTGCAAATCTTTGGATATATTATGTACTTTTTAAGCGAACATTTGTAACTTAAATTTTGTTTCTGGGTGGTCCCTGGAACTAAATATTTTGAGATGGGGCTCCGTGGCCAAATAGGTATCATTTTGGGGGTCCACTGACCACTGACAGAAACATTGTTTTTTCAAAAAACCTTAGAAGGATTTGAAATATTTAAAGACTTGCACACATTTCACGATTTTTCAAAAATAGCAGATCTACAAGTTTGCAGAGTGCCGCGCTGTGAGCTTGTATACCGGTATCTGGTATTTTTCAATAGCTAAAGCACAAAATGTGAGTGAATCCTTGTACCCAGGGCCCAGAATTTGGTGTGACACCCCTGTGTGCGCAGCCGGGTGTCCGGCTAGCCACGGGG
>NC_137824.1:21245939-21258439 GCF_963921795.1 Nannobrachium achirus | reverse complement strand
CAAGCACACAACGCCTCGCGGTGAGAGGCGTTGTGTGCTTGTAGATCAGCTATTTTCCACTATTTGAAATCATTTTTAAAATGATAAATACAAAACAAACGGTTTTGGACATATAAGGTTTCCACCCGACAACGACGATTTGAGAAATGGGCATTGCACATTTGCGACAATGTCACTGAAAATCATAATAATAACACATGCAATTTATATTGCGCTTTTCGAAATAATCAGATCCCTTTTCCTTAATCCTTAAATAATTCCTAATCCCTTTACAAAACAAGACGAACAAAAACAACGTCATTAACAAACTCTATAGTCTAAAGGGCAAAACAACTGGAAGCAAAACAAATGTAAAAATGGAAATGTAAAAGCGGGAGTTGAATCATGCAGGGAATGCCTTTCAAGGTTTTCAAGCGGGCCCTGATCAAGGAAAATATAAGGTTGAGAACCGATGATAACGTTATATAGAGCTGCCGTTATACACGTATAGCTAATGGCCACCTGTCATGCGTTAGATCATTACACAGTGACAGCTCACGTGAAACACTGACCCCCGCGTACCGTCTGCTCACATGGAATGAGAGACCTCTCGGTTCGCCCGTAGCGAGCGAGCGACCACGACGGTCAATTAACCCATTTAATGCTTTGACTATTGGAAAATAGCAGATATACAAGCCTGCCGCGCTGCGAGCTTGAATATCTGCTATTTTTTGAAAAATCATGATTTTGAATATAAAGTCTTTGAATATAACATTTGTAACTCAAATATTTACTTATGGGGGTTCCCTGGAACAACATGTTTTGAGATGGGGGTCCTTTGACATGAAAAAAGTTTGAGAACCACTGATTTAGAAGAAGGTTTTTAGAAGAAAATGTATAGAATTGGGTCAAAAATATTCAAAGACTTGCACAAATGTTCACGATTTTTCAAAAAATATCAGATCTACAAGCTCGCAGCTTCTGCTATTTTACAATAGCTAAAGCATAAGATAATGGTTAAAAAAGTGGTTCAAATCTAAAATGACACAAATGATTTTGCGCTCGCGGTCTAAACAGCTTAACATCCCGGGTAATGATTGCCCCCGCCGCTGCCATCACACGTGTAAAAATACACATGGCGGCGAGGTCGCGTCCTTTGCCGCACCGCCGGTGCGTATGACCCACTTCACTCTGGACCCTCTCTCTCTCTCTCTCTCTCTCTCTCTCTCTCTCTCTCTCTCTCTCTCTCTCTCTCTCTCTCTCTCTCTCTCTCTCTCTCTCTCTCTCTCTCTCTCTCTCTCCAGGGGGGGAGGGGGGCCTTTTGTTTGTGTCGCGTGGCACACGGTGGCAAGGTGTTCCCTCCGCCACCTTTATTTTTTTGCTGTGTCTGTCACGGTGGAAAAAGCGGCCGGGGCGGCCGCGCACCATATTCTCAGGTGTGTGTGAGTGTGTGTGTGAGTGTGAGTGTGCGAGTGTGTGTGTGTATAGAGGTTTGGGGGTTGGGGGGGTCGCGGGGGTTGGTTAATTGCGGGTAATTAATGCATTTAGTCCGGGAACGCATGATTACGCGTTATTACTTAAACCATTATTTTATGATTTTAGTTTTTAAAAATAGCAGATCTACAAGCTCAAAGCGCGGCACTCACTGAGCTTGTAGATCTGCTATTTTTTTAAAATCTTGAAAATCTTTGAATATTTTTGACCCGATTCTATTTGACCCGATTTTAAAATGGATATTTTGACCCGATTCGTCCTCTAAATGCTTCTTCTAAATCAGTGGTGCTCAAACTTTTTCATGTCAAGGACCCCCAAAATGATATGTATTTGGCCACGGACCCCCATCTCAAAGTATTTAGTTCCAGGGACCCCCAGAAGCAAAATTTCTATTACAAATGTTCGCTTTGAAAATACATATATTCAAAGATTTGCACTAATTTTCACTACTTTTCAAAAAATAGCAGATCTACAAGCTCGCTGCGCGGCACTCGGTGCCTCGCTGTGAGCCTGTAGATCTGCTATTTTTCAATAGCTAAAGTATGAAATAAGTCCCGGGCCTTGATGCGTTAACAGGGTGTTAATGGTGCACATGACGCAGGAGGGGTCTCCGAATGAGGGTTCGCCGGGACGGGGAAGCGGGGCGATCGGAGTCGCCATTCATCACAGCTCTGGAATAGTCTGCAGGCTGTTGGCTGCAGCAGCAGCAGTAGTGTTTCTCAAACTTTTTTTCTCTCCCCATGCCAAGAAACCTCGCTCCTAAAAAATGATAGCGTATGTATTTGGCTGCGGAAATGTTTGGTGCCAGAGACCCCCGGAAGAGAAGATTTATGTAAAGAGAAGAGGAAAGAAAATTTCGAAATTATTCAAAATGTCTCTCCCTGTCTCTTTTCGCCTCTCCCACTCTTTCCTTCACTGTCTGTCTGTCTGTCTTTCTCTCTCTCTCTCTCTCTCTCTCTCTCTCTCTCTCTCTCTCTCTCTCTCTCTCTCCCCCCCATCTCTCTATCTGTGAGAGTATACCATCGTTGGGTGGAAACCTTGTATGTCCAAAAAACGTTCGTTTTGTACTTATCATTTTTAAAATGTTTTACACTAGTGGAAAACAGCCGATCTACAAGCACACAACGCCTCGCACCGCGAGGCGTTGTGTGCTTGTAGATCAGCTGTTTTCACTACTTTCGTGCGACGGCCTTGTACGATGCAGCAGGGCTTTGCTTTGCGAAAAAATGTACAAATTTGAAACTTGGAGATACAAGGTTTTCTGCCCCCAACAGTGACGATATATGGTGGTAGTGAGGGGAGGGGTGATTGTGGGGGTCTGCTTAGTGTAAAGGGGAATCAGGGGGGCTTAAGTATGAGCGATGCTAGCTGTGCTTTAGATCCTGGCTGTCTGGCATCATGTGAGGGTGAAGACCAGGGATGGGATGGGGGAGCAGAAAGATTGATGACACCTGGGCTCGTAGAGCGGCTGCGTGGAGCTGTGGAGGAGCTCACTGCCTGGATGGATGGATGCTGGCTTTAATTCACAGCCGGGACAAGAAGAACCTTGTTCTTTGTTTAATTAAGTTAAAGCAGCACCGGAACAATGTAGAAATAACACTACCGTTAGGAGGAAAAGGCCCATATTACATATAATGTGACTTCAGTGAAAGTGCAAACATATTGTCATCAAAATGTAGTTCAAGTACAAAAAGTGACAGTACTGTTTTTTAGTTTCTTAGTCTTTGAAAATAGCTGATTTACAGCTAGAGTTCTAGACCCCTGCTCTAGATCAGTTTCCCAAACCCTGGGTCGCGAGTAAATATCCCTCTTTTTTCTTTTTTTTTTTGTTTGTTCTACCTACAACATTTTTTCAAAAGTATTACTTGAATGAAAACAAAATAAACCTAACATTAAATAGCAGTTATATGTGCTCACAAAGGCGCGCAGCCACTTTCACTCGTTTGGGTCCCGGTTGGACTAACATCTAATATCCATGTTGGCATCTTGAGATAAAATATTTGGGAAACCCCGGTCTGGAGGGTTTAAAGGAGAATTCCGGAGGAGTGCCTTTCTTATGGTAATGGTGGTAATGGAGGCAAAATAATTATAATGTCAATTTCTAGTGAATTACAGTAGCCCTGACCGGAGATAACATGGATGGGTCTATCCTCAGTTTGCCTTTTTACACCAGCTGCACAGAAACAAAACTCTTTGAAGACATTTCTGCAATTCTGAAAGTCAGATGTAAAAAAAAAAAAAAAAAAGAAAAGAAAATTGTCAAGCGATACAAATAAACTAAATCTAGCGTGAAATACCAACACTCGTGGTCAGAGCTGCAGAGTACTCGAGATAAAAATAAAAAACAATTAAAACAAGTACCGATCATCAGATTAATGTAGTAAGACAGCTAGTCCGGAATTCAACTTTAAGAGCTTAACTCCATAATTCTTGCTCCCCAGGCCAACTCATTTGCATGACTGGATCACCGCATTGCCCTTTGCAGCCACATTGTGAATCAATGTAACCTGCACCAAAAAAGACGCTAGTTTGAGCATAATACAACTTTACAACCCACCAGCGTTGCACAAAGCTGTATCAGCATTTTCCAACTGTTAGAGGGTGACATAGACTGCAACACATTTGCAACATACGCTAAAGTAATAATATTACTGGGCTATGGAATCCCCCTAAGGACAATTTACGTCTTAAGCATTTAGCAGTAGCTTACATGAGGGCAGAACACATAAATAAAGTATGTATACAATATCATATGCTTGGTAAGTAGGCCAAGTAAGTGACTTATTGTCGGCATCAACCAAAGCAGAATGTGCTACAGTGGTGGAAGTACTATGATTATCTAAAGGTAGGCTAAGTGATATTTATGGGTGAAAACAAACTTTTATTTATTTGTATTTAAATAGCCGATAACCAGTGGTGTAAAGTAACCAAGTAGATTTACTTAAGTACTGTACTTAAGTACAATTTTGAGGTATTTGTACTTTACTTCCAGTTTCTAATACTTTTACTTCTACTCCACTACATATCGGCTCCAAATATTGTACTTTTACTTCACTACATTTATTTGAAAACTTTAGTTACTAGTTACTTTGCAGATAGAAATTATAATATTATAAAACATACATTAACCACTTTACCCCTACCTTGATTATTTGAAAATAGCCGATCTACAAGCTTACAACGCGTCTCGAAGCGAAGCGTTGTGAGCTTGTAGATCTGCTATTTTCAAACATTTTGTACGTTTACTTTTGGTACTTTAAGTAAATGTTGATATTTTCATACTTTTACTCAAGTGCATTTTGAATTCAGGACTTTTACTTGTGACAGTGTAAATTTTCTACATTGCTGTATTAATACTTTTACTTAAGTATAAAATGTGAGTACTTTTTACAACACAGCCGATAACTATGGAATGCAGTCAAAATAGTCACGGTTTTCTTGGAAAGGTAAGGAACTAGAAAATCTAAAAACAGCTGGCATGTGAATGAGTTAATATGACACAAATGTAAGGTGCTGTAAAGTAATGTAATTCAGCCCCACTACACACACACACACACACACACACACACACACACACACACACACACACACACACACACACACACTCTTCCGCTGTACACCCACCTCTCACACATCCACTCCTTCAACTCGCGGTGACCCGGATCTCTGCCCAAAATAAACGTGAAGTTAGGAGTTTTTAAACAATGAATTGGCCACGGCGGAACGGAGGAACCGACTCTGGGATCCGCCGCGCTTAAAGACAAAAGGCAGCCGGGGCGAGAGAAAGAGAATATCGCCGTTGTCGGGGTGGAAACCGTGTATGTCCAAAACTGTTCGTTTTGTATTTATCATTTTAAAAATGATTTACAATAGTGAAAACAGCCGATCTACAAGCACACAACGCCTCGCACCACGAGGCGTTGTGTGCTTGTAGATCTGCTATTTTCACTATAGTTTTGTGTGACAGTCTTGTATGATGAAGCAGGACTTTAATTTAGAAAAAAAAAAACACACATTTTAAACTTGGAGATACAAGGTTTTTTGCCCGACAGAGATGATATACAAGAGAAAAGAAAAGAGTGTTGCATAGAGGAAGAGAGGAGACAGAGAGAGAGAAAGGGGGAGAGAGAGAGGGGCAGAGGGAGCGAGGGAATAGGGGAGAAAGGGGTTTCTTTTGATGTTGGGGGTAAAACAAAGGGCCCCCTTCCTCCGCGGCTACAGAAGGCTGCGTTGATCAGATGTAGAATGGCTTTATTACATGCAGCGCCGAGCCACAGGCCTGCCGCATGCCAAGGAGCTAGGGGAGGGGAAGGGGGTCTTATTTAGGACCCCTGACTGTCCTTTTGGAACACGACTACTCTGCCTTCGCATCCGATCCCCCCAGCTACCAGCGATGCCCTAATACCCAGCTCTATGGGGCTTTATCGTTCTGGAGCAGTGAGAGTGTGTGTGCGAGCGCTGAACCCTTTTCTCTGAGTCTCTCTTTCTCCGGCACTTAACCAGTTTCCTGATGTTCTATACTTGTGTCTTCTAAATCCAAACGGTTTTCTGAAAGAAAAAAAAGAAAAAACGTATGTTTCTATATCAATAGTGCTCAAACTTTTTTAATATCACGGACCCCCAGAATTATTGTGTGAAAATGTTTTGTTCCAGGGACCCTCAGAAAGAAAGATTTGAGTTACAAATGTTCGCTTTAAAAAATGTGTCCAGAGATTTGCAAAAACGTTGATGATTTTTCCAAAACAGCAGATCTAGCTCATAGCAAGGCCCTGCCTTTAAACCCAGCACTTTATAACACCATGCGCCCACACCAACGAGCAGGGAAACATAATTGCTGATCTGCAAGTTCACAACATGCCAGGTCCAGCATCGCTTTGTGAGCTTATAGAGATCAGCTGTAGGCCTACGTTTGGATCATGTCAATACTTTTGTACTTTTAGTAAATGTTGAATACAGGACTTTTACTCGTAACGGTGGTATTTCTACATTGTGGTCGTGCACCTGTAAGCCTGTGACGTGACAACAAAGCTGACTCTGGTATCGACACTTATACTCGAGTATACTTCTTCCGTCATCGTCTCTCATGGTTCTCTATCCCAGTGGTTCTCAACCTTTTCAGGCTGTGACCCCCAAAATAATCATATTTTAACTGGGGACCCCCCCACCCTGACAAGCACTAAGAGTTGAGACACTATCCTAGCGGGGATGGATGGATGTGTCTGAGCCGGCGTAGCGGCTCGCGGCTCAGGGGAGTCTCCGGATGGAATGCATGGAGGGAGGTTGGGATTACCGGGGCTTGGGGGACCCCTGACCATCATTCCTGGAGGTTTATGTGGGGGCTTTAGGGTGTCAGGACAGGGGGTTTACAGTGAATACTTAACCGTTGGCTTCATCCATGCATCATGGGCCGGGCCACGTGTAGGTCACACCGAGACAAAGAGACAGAGTCAAGGCCTTGTGTGTTTGGAGCTGTAGTTCAAAATGTCCCCCCCAAAAAATTTGGTCATTATATTGTCATTAACATAGTCAAAAATAGTCTAAAACAAGGATGACAAAGTCATTTTATACCAGATTTGTCCAAGCTAAAACCCTTAAAAAGTATAGGCTATTGTCATCGACCATTGCATCTTACTAAACATTACCAAAAAAGAAATGCACCTTTACTGTATGTCTTACCTCAGGTATGTACCGCACCTAATCAATATACCATACACTATGTGTAAATATGTAGATAGATTCATTGATTCCCTTACAATAAGCACGGTAATACACTGTACATCAATACGTCAACATCAATACATCAAATGCACAGCAACGGTAATCTAAGAAGAACATAGGTAGACCAAGCGCCTTTTCTATAAAAATGTTATGAGTGGCTAAAACACTAAAATACATGTATGGTCAATGAGGGTATAGGCAAGTGCTATGGGCAAAGGTGGAGTCTGAAGAGGTGCGTCTTCAGTCCACGGCGGAATCTAGGGAGTGAGTCTGCCGTTCTGAGTGCAAGAGGGAGTTTGTTCCACAGTTTGGGGGTCAGGAGGAGGGCGAAGAGTCTAGGACGAGTAGTGGAGCGGCGTAGCTCTTGAAACATGACAAATCGTTCAATTTTGCGATAAAAGCGCCAAACTTGGTAGATATGTTGATTGATATATTAGAAACAAATCTGGATATCGGGCCATCAAAAATTTAGATTTTTCAAAATGGCCACTAGCGGTTTGTTAAACCTTCCTAAATCACCCTCTAGAAGCGACAGTTTTAGTGATAGGAAGCTGAAATGTTGCATGCTGTGTGTGCATGTTCATGTCAATTGGTTAAAAGGGGGTGTGGCAATGGGAGTGGCCTATCATAAAAAGGTGCATAACTTTGATATAGATGCACACACAGATTTGCACAAAATGTTGTAGAAAGGTTGGTCACGACCCAAATAACATCTGAGTAACTGTTCACACCATCTTCCAAAAAAGGGGTTTGTCATTAGGACCAGTGTAATACCAGTGTAGTACCAGTGTAGCGTTAATGACAGTAATATTAATATCAATATTTTGTAAAAATATTAATTTTAATAACAAAAAATATTTTTTTCACAAAATGATGAAAAACATATTTTTTCTTCTCGTTCACTGTTCAAAACGTAGATTCTTTATATTAGCCTAGGCATTTAAGATTCCAGTACCAATCACACCGATTCAAAACACACAGAAAGAACGTCAAGGTCCACACTGTTTCGCTAAAATATGAAAAAGTGATTTATTATAAAAATCATAAAATGTACATTCAGACTAGCATAACTATGTCTGATTCTTCAAGCAAAAGATAGATAATAGGTTCCAAGGGAAGTAGTAGGCATAGTATTTCAAAACCTGTCAAACTGTCGTACAAAATAGATGGCAGACTACTGTACAGTGTTCACCTTTGCAAAGTGTTTCCCCAAAACATATATATCAAACAATCACCAAAAGAAAAGAAATAAAAGAAATTAAATCAATACAAGATCATTAAACCTCGATATCTAACCCTACTCTATCTTAGTTGCCATTGACATATGTAAAAACTGCCTTACTGTGAGAGGTCCGTTTTGCATCACATGCGCGTAGAGGAGGAGGAGAAGAGAGGAGGGATGGGCTAGCTGGTTGTTAGCAAGCGCTAGGTCGGCCATGTTGGCAGGGCGTCGTCGCCATGCGGTCTGACCATGCGGCCTGAATGGAGGCAGCCATCTTTGAGCCACAGGAAGTGGAGCGGGCAGAGCAGGAGAGGAGAAGCAGGAAGTCTCCTGGTCAGCTCCACCACGCCCCTCTGGCTGGAAGGGATGCTGATGGTGGGACAGGGGATCCTGGAAATTCCACCCTGTAGCTGTTGAGAGATGTTGTCACAGGCGAGAGCGCTGCATGCTCCAATCGCCTCGTCTGGATACCTTGCCTCTGGTGAAGGGACAGAGAGAGAGAGCCGCTGTGGCCCTCTGTGGAGAGTCCACTCTGTTATGCGTTGGTCAAAAGCATGCAAGAATTGTGAGTCCCTCCTGTATGGCACAGGAGTCTTTCAGAGAAAGGTAGAACCAGAGAACATGTGTCCCCTGGTGTATTTGCGAGCAGGACAGGAAGAGAAGAGAGCTTTGGTTAGCCGGGGGGACAGCCGTCCCCGGCCAGCTGAAATAGTCTCAGGGCCTGCTGTTCTGTAATGGTCAGTGATTTTTTCCAAGAGAGTGAGGGAAAACCAGGAAATCTTCTTATAGCGAGTAGGAGGGCTTAGTCTCTTGGCCCCGCAATGGGTGGAGTCGAAGCACAGTCTCTTTGGCAGACCCCTTTAGGAAATTAAGTGAAATTAACTTTTCCCTGTTAATCCTCTAAAGAACGTGATTTTCGTACATTTGACCAGATATTAATAATCATCATTAATATGCACATGTACAGATACCAAACATCATTGCTTTAGATTGTGCAGAGAGTACATGATGGTAAAAGTCGAATAATGAGAGAAATACCCAATTGCATCACGCCAAATTGGTATATGGTTGGCGTACATCGTGTTAGAATACAACCGTGTAGTTTAATGTTATAAAATGTCATTGCATCAAGCTGTTCCTGTCACATTCCATGTTTCTCATTGTCTCCTAATGTTGTCTGTGTGGCTCATAATGTGGGCACACAAGGAGCCTGCAAGTAGGATGCAGGATGCTGTTATCAAGATGAGCTCATACCAGAGAGCAATAAAACACAGTTGGACAGTTGGGAGAGGGGTGTTGGGTTACACCATGGAGTCCACTCCACTTTGGAGGAAACGGTTAAGTCACTGATGTCCGTGGGGGAGGGGTACATTCAACTCAAGTCTCAACCCCAGGGTCCATTTGGTTATGAATATCAAAATTCATAACTTTCTTGTGTCTATATCTAGCGTTCAGGCTACACCAGTACAAAACCAGAAGCTCCCTGCAGTCCACTCCAAACACCCAGAGGTCGTAGCGGCACGGGGCAGGGTGGAGGAAGCATGGCTTGGCTTCGCATGTGAGCCTACTGTGGAGAGACGTGGGATACTGAACGAGGCCAAACAGCTTCTCTTCAGTACCTATGATAACATCAAGGGGGAGGAACTGATGGAGAGGGTGCAGATAGTCCAGGCAGCGCATGATGAGAGGCAGTATGGAGAAGCCTGGACGAGGACGAGGACCAAGGAAGAGGACCAAGGAGGGACAGGTCGAGGGACACACCAGTGAGGAGAGGGTAGCGACCTGGTTCAACCATTTCCGAGGGCTGCTGGGCACAACATCAGATGGAGAGGAGGAAGAAATACCATCATTCCTCCAGGACCTCAACATCAAGGATGATCCCTTCACGGTCACTGAGTTTGCCATGGTGAAAAACACTCTGAGAGAGGGTAAGAGTGCTGTGCTGGACGGCATACCCCCAGAGGTCGTAAAGAGCTGATGTCTTGACCACATCATCCTACAGTTCTGTAACCTTGCCCTGCTAGGCAACTACCGAGGCATCAGCCTGACCTGTATTGCAGCAAAGGTCTACAACCGGATGATACTAAACCGGATTCGGCATGCCATCGACCCTCACCCGAGGAAAACCAAAATGCCTTTCGAGAGGAGAGAACCACATTATCCCAGATCTTGGCCCTGAGGAGTTGAATTGAGGAGGTGAAGAAGAACAACCTGATGGGAGGGAGCTTCTGGTTTTGTACTGGTACTACACTGGTATTACACTGGTCCTAATGACAAACCCCTTTTTTAGAAGATGGTGTGAACAGTTACTCAGATGTTATTTGGGTAATGACCAACCTTTCCACAACATTTTGTGCAAATCTGTGCATCTATATCAAAGTTATGCACCTTTTTATGATAGGCCACTCCCATTGCCACACCCCCTTTTAACCAATTGACATGAACATGCACACACAGCATGCAACATTTCAGCTTCCTATCACTAAAACTGTCGCTCCTAGAGGGTGATTTACGAAGGTTTAACAAACCGCTAGTGGCCATTTTGAAAAATCCAAATTTTTGATGGCCCGATATCCAGATTTGTTTCTAATATATCAATCAACATATCTACCAAGTTTGGCGCTTTTATCGCAAAATTGAACGATTTTATAGCCACGCCGCCCTACTAGAGTAGATTGTTGTCCTGGGGTTTTTAGCGAGTGTTCAGACAGCCTCCCTGTGTCAGCTGATCTGAGTGCACGGGTGGAGTACGGGATTTGGTATTTGTTTTATTTTTGTTTCACTTAGTTCTTACAGACTATGTCTATATTGTGGGCATTGCTGCTTTTGCTTTTAAGTGAACATAATAACAAACAAATAAATCATAGCACTCCCTTCCAACCTACTGCTCATTATGAGACAGTAAATATGAACGCCTCAACAGTCTAAGATGTTTACTAGGTGCTGTAGCGTCCTTGCACTTATCAAACCTTCATTAACGGCCAGCCAACTGAAACAGCACTGGAAATTGCTTTGGGTTCGGATGCTTCTAACGGCACTGTTAAACAGACGCATACGCACGCACACGCGCACGCACAGACACACACACACACACACACACACACACACACACACACACACACACACACACACACACACACACACACACACACACACACACACACACACACACACACACACACACACACACACACACAGTTGACGTTCCTGTACAGAAGCAT
This sequence comes from Nannobrachium achirus, assembly GCF_963921795.1. Lineage (NCBI taxonomy): Eukaryota > Metazoa > Chordata > Actinopteri > Myctophiformes > Myctophidae > Nannobrachium > Nannobrachium achirus. The sequence goes on along the minus strand of NC_137824.1, from coordinate 21,246,805 downwards.
TACGGGGACACACGTCACTGAGTGCATGAAACAGCAAGCCAATGTAATTAATAATGCAAACACTTGTAATGTACATTTAATACGGTGGAATATCCGGTACAACAGGTGTCTTCAACATCTGTTAGTTTTAGTTTTTAAGGCCAAGGAACGCCGATGGAGGGCTGGTCATAGATTTCACAGATAGACTTCATAGACTTTTTTTTGTCAGCATTATCATCAGTGTCCTTGTTTTTTTGTGTTTTTTTTAACATGATCTTTTGTAATATGTTGGATTTGTGCTAAAATGAAGCAAGGGTTACACTAAAACTAAATAAGCACTAACCCAAAGCTCTGCTTAATTCTTGAAACTAAAACTGTACCCCAGTGTTGTTTTTGACAACACATTTTGATTTAGTTTTAGTCATAGTCTTTTGAATAAAATGTAATTTAGTTTTTGTCATAATTTAGTCACCTGAAAACTAACTAACTAACTCAATCTACAGTTGATTTAATGACTGATTTTACACTTGATTGTGTGCTGAAAATAGCAGATCTACAAGCTCATGTTATGTGTACAAGCTTGTAGATCTGCTATTTTCAGCACGCAACACCTGAGAGCACCAAACATAAAATGGCTCTCTTCAGCACTAGTCCCTCTCTAACGCTTTAGTCTAGTTTTTATTTTGTTGACGAAATTGTCAATATATTTAGTCTTAGTTTTAGTCATCACAGCTTAGTTTTTAGTTAGTTTTCGTCAGTGAAAAAAACGCAAATTTCGTCATAGTTTCGTCAAATTTCGTCATAGTTTTAGTCGTCGAAATCAACACTGCTGTACTCCTGTCCTCATGAAACCCAACTGAACTCAAGTCAAACTAGACTGCACTCTG
>NC_137824.1:21198439-21240939 GCF_963921795.1 Nannobrachium achirus | reverse complement strand
CAGTAAGGCCTTATTAGATCTAGAGGATGCAGGAATGAAGCATTTAATGGATATGAAAGATATAATTGATAGCATCGCACCGGTTCAAGTTTCTGGTGTACCAGAGGCTGTAACACATGATTCGTTTTCTAATGGTGTCAAAGTTAATGTAACTCATGATGTCGATGGGGTTAGTGGGGCTACTGAAAATGTGACCACTCATGATGAAACACTGCAGAAGATGCTTACTAGTTATGAGGAGCTGAGTAAACAGATTTCGCAGTACATGCCCACCCACACCTCACAGAATGGTTCTCAGCCACAGTCAAAGGTTCAGTCCATACCACTAGGTAGGAGTGCACCAGACACCAGAGGTAAAAATGTACACACCACATCTGTGTCACAGGACAAAATGGTCTCTCTGCGAGAGCTCTCTTACCTCCATCGCAGGGAATTTAAGATCCAGGGAGGTCAGATTGGAGATCAAGGGTCAGACATTAGCTACAACAGTGTCTGTAGGCAAATTGAGGAGGGATTTAAGGAACAGTTCAGCGATGCAGATGTTGTGAGAGCAGTCTTAAGAGTTATCAAACCTGGGAACTTTAAAGACATGCTTATGGTTAAAGATGATTTATCTGTTGATGAGCTAAAAGGTTTTCTTCATTCTCACCTGGGTGAACAGAGCAACACAGAGCTGTTTCAAGAACTTATGTGCACTAAGCAAAAGGATAGTGAAACACCACAGCAGTTCTTATACAGAGTCATAGGACTGAAACAAAAGATTTTGCTAGCCTCACGACATACTGACACTGATGTGAAGTACAATGCAATTACGGTTCAAGATGTTTTCCTCCACACTGTTTATCAAGGTCTAGGCCATAAACATGATGACATTCGCAGAGAGCTCAAACCACTACTTGTAGACTCCGGTGTTCCAGATGAGGTCATCCTCAAACAGATGAAGAAAGTAATGAGTGATGAGAGTGAAAGACAGCGGCGTTTAGGCCCAGTCAGTCGTCAGAAGCCTACAAGTGTACACAGTGCAGAGGTTGAGGGTAGCGCAGCACAGTCTTCTCCTAGTGTCAGAGAGGAGAGCTCAGGGAAGAAGCCTAAGCCTGATATGATTCAACAGTTAACAGAGAAGGTTGAAAAGCTGACCAGTCTTGTAGAGCTCATGCAACAGTCTATTCGTCCTCAGGAACCAGAACAGCAGGCACAGCTCAGAACAGGCAAGACAGACAGACAGAGGGATAGACCATATGGCTGTGTAAAGTGTGTTGAACAGAATCTCCCTAACTGCCCTCACTGCTTCCACTGTGGTGAGGAAGGCCACAGAGCGGTGGGCTGCCTGAAGAGACCGCCGCGGCAGGGAAACTGGAGCCGGTCCTTGCAAGGGGACAAACATTGACCGGTCCCAAATTACTGTCCCAAACTGACACCTGTGCGCCTGATAAAGAAAGAGGAAAAGAGAAGAAGCCCTTACCTGAAACAAAAGACAAAGTTGTAAACCAGATACAGAGACAACCAGTGATAACCCCTGATCCCACCCCTGACTTACCTTACAGTAAAAGTGAATGCCTTGCCAGGCTTGTGGGGAGAAGGGCTCTCACCCATTGTTACCTAGATGGTTTAGCAGTCAGTGCTCTGCTTGACACGGGGGCCCAAGTAAGCATGATTGATAGAGTTTGGAAAAACAAATACCTACCTGACATGCCTATTAGACCCCTTAACGAGATCATTGATGGCGAAGAAGAGTTAAAAGTCTATGCCGTGAATGGTGAAGTCCTTCCGTTTGATGGCTGGGTGGCCCTTAAAGTTAATTTGAAGGGGAATGAGAATCCTAACCTGTCAATCACTGTCCCTTTCCTTGTAAGCAGTCTTGTCCTGGAGAGACCCCTGCTAGGTTTTAATGTGCTGGAAGTAATGATACAGGAACAACCTGAAAAGCTGATCCCAACACTCACCAGCCTGCTCTGTAACGCCATGGTCATTCCAGCAGAGAAAGCAGAGCTCCTGGTGAACTTCATCCAGACTGACAAACCCCCTGTACAATGTGGCCGCCTACGAACAGGTAGACAAGACACTGTCATTCCAGCGGGTCAAGTGGCCTGGGTCAAGTGCCAAGTCCCGCCCCATATGGAACTGTCAGACCCTATTTTCCTGTTTGAACCTGATGACAACAACATACCACTGGCAGAACTGGATGTTGGAGAAGGCCTGCTGAAGGTGCAAAACCCCAGAAAGCCCTATATAACGGTGGCCGTGGGGAACAACACAAAGCATGCAGTCACCCTCCCAAGAAAGACAGCCCTTGGCAGTATTCACTGTATTGATAAAGTCATTGCAACAGACCCCTCTGAAATCTCCCAGCCCTCAGTGACCATCAGCAGTGCCGTTACTACCCCCGCTGTCACCAGCCCATCCCCACGCCAAACCCCCTTCCCAACATACTCACCTGAAATTCCCAAGTCCTCAGTGCCCCTCGACAGTGCTGCTTCAACGTCAGCTGATCCCAGCCCCACCCCATTCCAACCCCCCGTTGACCTCAGTCACCTTGATGAGCAACAGCAGGAAGTAGTCAACAAGATGCTCTGTGAAGAGGCTGGAGCTTTTGCACGTGACAGTAATGACATTGGGTGTATACCGAGCCTGCAAATGACAATCACCCTCCATGATGCAATCCCTGTCCAGAAAACGTACTCATCAGTCCCAAAGCCACTGTTTAAAGAGGTGAAGGAGTACATACAGGAACTGTTAATGAAAGGCTGGATAGTCAAGTCCAAGTCCCCATATTCTGCCCCAGTTGTCTGTGTCAGGAAGAAGGACGGCAGCCTCCGTCTGTGCATTGACTATCGCCTCCTGAATAAAAAGACTGTCCCTGATCGTCACCCGTTGCCTAGAATACAAGACCTGACAGACACTCTAGGGGGCTACACGTGGTTCAGCATTTTAGATCAGGGCAAAGCATACCATCAGGGCTTTGTTGCTGATAGTTCACGTCCCTTCACTGCCTTCATTACTCCGTGGGGTCTCTACGAATGGGTCCGCATCCCATTTGGACTCTCTAATGCCCCGGCGGCGTTCCAGCGGAGCATGGAGGAGATGCTAGGTCCCCTCAGGGACGAATGCTGTATCCCGTACCTCGACGACGTACTCTGTTACGCAAAGACATTTGAAGAACATGTTGAGACCATCCGTAAAGTTCTCCAGGCCCTTCAACGTCACGGAGTGAAATTGAGGTCTGAGAAATGTGACCTCTTCAAACAAGAAGTCAGGTACGTGGGTCGCCTCGTGTCAGCAGAAGGAGTCAAAGTAGACCCACGAGACCTTGACGCTGTGAAAGCCCTGACAAGTAAGACACCAAGAACAGTTGGTGAAGTGAGGAAAATAACTGGATTTCTGGGGTATTTCCGTTCATACATTCAGGACTTTTCCCGAATTGCCCGGCCCATCTACGAGCTGCTCCAAACCAAGCCAGGGCAGACCCCAGTCCCAACACGTAAAAACCCCAAACGCCCCCAGTTGCCCTCTAGAGAGCCCATAGAATGGAACATTGAACACCAGAGAGCCCTTGAACAACTGGTCGATCTCCTCACAAACCCCCCTGTTTTGGCTTACCCCGACTTTAACCTCCCCTTTAGGCTGCATACTGATGCCTCTGACCAAGGCCTAGGAGCTGTTCTGTATCAGCATCAAGATGGGAAACTGAGAGTCATTGGATATGGATCAAGGACACTGTCACCAGCCGAACGCAATTACCATCTGCATAGTGGAAAATTGGAGTTCCTCGCATTAAAATGGGCTGTGTGTGAAAAATTCCGCGATTACCTGTACTATGCGCCCCACTTCACTATCTATACTGACAACAACCCGTTGACCTATGTCATGAGTACAGCCAAACTCAATGCTGTCGGTCATCGGTGGGTTGGGGAGCTTGCAGATTTCAGGTTTGATGTTAAATATAGGCCTGGAAAGTCAAATATAGACGCAGACACCCTATCCCGCCTCCCTCTGGATATGGAGAGGTATGAAAGGACATGTACAGAGGAGTTCTCTGATGAGGCAGTGCGTGCGACCTGGGATGGAAGTCAGGCAGCAGAAAGTAAAGACGTGGCATGGGTTGCAGCGCTTAACATCTCTACCCCAGACTCTGACCAGCAGTCTCACCCCCCCCTGCAAACCATCAGTCACGATGATCTAGTAAAAGCTCAAAGAGAGGATCAAGCCATAAAGACGATAATGGAGTTGAAAGAGTCGAACACAAAGTTAACAGATGAAGTGCGCAAAACCCTAAGTGGAGAAACCCGTAAGCTGCTTCATGAATGGAGCAGACTTTACATTGACAATGACCTCCTTTACAGAAAGCTCAGGAAGACTGACCCGCACAGGCAGTTGGTCCTCCCTACAAAGTATCGAACACTCGCTCTGAAACATCTACACAACGAGATGGGCCATGTTGGGACGGAAAGAGTGCTCCACCTTGCAAGGGAGAGATTCTACTGGCCCTTCATGTCCAAAGAAATTGAGGAGTATGTGACCCGAAAATGCCCATGTATTAAGTCTAAGAAGCCTGTCACACATGTCCGAGCTCCCATGGGCAGCATAACCTCTAACTTCCCTTTAGAGCTCGTATGCATCGATTATCTGCATCTAGAGACCAGTGTTGGAGGGTACGAGTATATTCTAGTTGTAATCGATCATTTCACTAGATTTGCCCAGGCATACCCCACAAAGAACAAGAGTGGCAAAACAGCGGCAGAGCGCATCTTCAATGACTTTATACCTAGGTATGGGTACCCGTCTAAATTACACCATGACCAGGGCCGCGAGTTTGAAAATAAACTGTTTCAAACCCTGCAACAGCTGTCTGGGGTTGGCCACTCTAGAACCTCGCCCTACCATCCACAGAGCAACCCGGTTGAGAGGCTGAACAGGACCATACTCCAGATGTTGAGGACACTGACTGAAAGTGAGAAACTGCGGTGGAAGGACCACCTCCCGCAAGTAATACACGCTTATAACTGCACCAAACATGAAGCTACTGGCTACTCACCCTTTTTCCTCCTCTACGGCCGTCATCCACACCTCCCAGTTGACTTGCTGTTTGGGTTAACTGAGAAAGAGGGATCATACTCACCAAGAGGATATGCAGCGAAATGGGCAGCAAAGATGTCAGAAGCTTACCGAATCGCTTGTAAAAATAGTGTGAAATCCAGTGCAAGGGGAAAAGCAAACTATGACAAGAAAGTGAAAGGAGTCATACTGCAGCCAGGAGACAGAGTTCTGGTAAGAAACCTCAGTCAGCGTGGAGGACCAGGCAAGTTGAGGTCTTACTGGGAGAAAGCTATCTACGTGGTCAAAAGTCAGCTTGCTGATAATCCAGTGTATGTTGTCTGCCCAGAGAATGGAGACCAGCGGAAAACCAGAACACTGCATCGCAATCTCCTGCTGCTGGTGAACGACTTACCTGTGGAAATGACCCCACCCGAAACCGAAACTGCCCCTGAAAAGAAAACAGACAAGAGACAAAAACAAGTCAGAGGGTCAGACACACAAAGAGAAGATGACATGAGTGACAACGATGACAGTGATTCAGATGATGACAGTAACGGTGGATACTGGCTAAGGATACGTGCTCAAAGGACAGAGGAAAGACATCTTGAGCCAGAAGACACTGTCATCCCAATACCTGCAAGGTCAGAAAGTCACGCTGTACCTGAATACTTACCTAATCCTGTCCGGTTACCTGAAGAGAGAGAAAACACAGATGGGAACTTACCTGTCCTAGACAGACCTGAGGAAGATGCCTCTGAACCTGAGGAAGATGTCTCTGAACCTGAGGGAGAAGACGAATACCCAATGCCCCAACCCAGTCCCCAAGCACACTCTCCAGCCGCACCTGTAGAGCAGGTTCAGTCAGAGATCAGGAGATCTACCCGTGATAGAAGGCCTAGACAGTGCCTCACGTACGATTCACTAGGGGAACCGTCAGTGCAGGAGCAGGTTACAGTAAGCTCAGTATTAGGACACCCGGTACAGTACGCACCTGTTGAACACACACCTCACCACACTCAACTACAACACACACTGATGCAATACATTCCACCCTTTGGTATGCCATACATGCATCCCATGTTCTATACCCACACACCGTACACTCCATATACTTACCGTACACCGACCACACACATTCCACCCACCATGCTAGCTTGTTAGAGATTGAAGAGAGAACCTAAGGGTTTAAGAGTTGAATTGAGCTGATTTTGAGTTTTTGGAAAATGTCAGGAGCCATTTTTATTTGTCAGGGAGTATGTGATGCCCACTAAGTGTGATCACAATTAGTGTGATTGTTTTCTGTGTCAAAGTGTGTTGTGACTGACTGTATTTTATTTATTCTTTTAAAGTAACCCAGTTTGTGTGATTTATTTCATCCTCAACCTAAAACAATAATAACTCCGGTCAATAGGTGGCAGTGTTGGCCCAAGTTTGAGAACTGGCTCACCGGAGTGTACTCTTGCGCAAGCGCTCTGATCTCTCATAGCCAAGAGAGCACGGTGAACTAACGTCAACACGTTTGCTGTCTCCACTTCTTTCTAACATATTCACCTGTTTCCAGGTATGTAGAACCATAAAGGGAACATCAGAACGTGTCTCTATGTTTATGTAATGTACTGGGTTAATAGAATTTACTTTGAGGCCGAATTGAGAGTAATATCTGCGTTTGAAAAGTGAACAGTTTGTCCTTTGATGTGCCGACCTGTTAACGTAATGGCCGCGGCCACGTTTCTACTGTTGTGCTTAATGTTAAGTGTTTGGGCATCACTCCTCCATTATTTGAGAAGGTTTATGTTTGATTCTGTGCTGGCTCCATTTATTATGAAGTACAGATTTTGGGGAAATGGTTTAAAACCATGCAGATAGACTGTGAATATGTTCAATGGGATACTTATTGTTACTGCTACTGTTTTGTACTGAGTCCTTGATGCTTTTTAGCATCTTTAAGGTAGAATGCATTTAGATGCAACTGAAATTAATAACCAAACCGAATTTGGGAAGCGTTAATGTAATGGGATTGACACAGATAGGACATGTGTTTATGTCTGAGTGTAAAATGGACCAAAATGATGACAGAGTGTTGTGTTATGGTTTTTGGTTTATTGCTTTTGATGCATTTGAAGGTTCTGTGAACAAGGAAATGTAACTGAAATGTGAAATGGTGGAATATATGGATGTATAATGACAAGGAATGTGAATGTACAGTAAATGTCTAGACAGACAGGACAGACAGGAAGGCATACAGTACAGTATTAAATGCTGAATAAAAGAAGACAGTGTCATTGATGCTGGGTAAAAGAAATGTAAAGTTAAAGGACAAGTGCAGCAGTAGTCAGATTAGGGAATTTATTGTAATTGTGAATTGTGAATAAACATAGCCAAGAGAGCACGGTGAACTAACGTCAACACGTTTGCTGTCTCCACTTCTTTCTAACATTTTCACCTGTTTCCAGGTTATCATATATCTGCTGCTTGGTGCCGTATTCCTACGGTGGCTGCAACAAGAGCAGCCGAGCTGGGCAGAGACAGACGTGTGTGTGCTCTGAACAGCGAACACCCATCCATGCACCCAAAGATTAAACAGCCGTTCTCCTAAGCATGAGCAAAGATGGATTTTATTGCAACCCCCTAAAGGATCTATAATGCGATTTCTGGGGTTGTTACATCGAGACCAGTTCAGCCCGAACGCGACGCGCTCCGACGCTGTCACCAAGTCTAATCATCATCCGTGCAACTCCGCCATACATTGAGCCTGTTGGTCAACAAACTGCGCAACATTTTCTCCGATTGGGTTGGATTTTCCAAGTGTTAGCCTACGTGTTAATGCGGCCACGCATCCACGCGTTTTCAATGGATAAAACAGCGCATTTAAAACATTTCCTACACTGTTTTAGCTGGTTAAAGGTACAGTACGTTCGATGGTTCGATTGTCCGAACGTTCGGTTTTTATTCAATTGAACGAACCATCTAAGGTTCGATGGTTCGTTCGGAAAATCCCCCCGAAGTTCGAATCCCTAAAACAGGGCTAGATTACAGCCCTAGAGAGAGGGGGGTGAGCGATAAGGGTGTAACGATATAGTAACTGAATCGAAAAATCGATTTTAATTTGCAATGATCTACTATAGCGATATGCAAAAGCATATATCATACCGTTTTGGCTTTGTATTTTATCTATATCGTTTTAAAATGCAGATAATCGGTATTGAATCGTTTTGCAGTGCAAATAATTGATTGTATGGAAACTAAGTATTTGTGCCTTTTAGCAATTTTAAGAAGAAAAATTAAAAAGAGGGGTTTAATTACTTTTCCATACCATATAGCTACTCTTGGTCTATCGATCATGTCAAGCTGGGGTTGTCCATATGTGTTGAAATATAATGTCCATGTATTTGCTAGTGTTTACTTATTTATATCCATAATAATAGATTTTTCCCTTAAAAAACATGCACTATTGACACGTTTCACATAGATTTAATTTCTTTGCTAAATAGTTACTATATCTATTTTAAATCATTGAATCGAATCGTATCGTATCGCCGTGAATGAACCAATATCGTCCATGTATCGTATTGTCAACCATGTATCGTGATGCGTATCGTGTCGTTGTTAAAATGTATCGTTACACCCCTAGTGAGAGACCATTGGGTGAGGGGGGGGTGGGGGTGTCGAGAGAGAGGGAGGAGGGGGAGAAAGCGAGAGAGAGAGAGAGGACAAGTTGAACTTTTAATATTCCTCCAGAAGAGTAAAAAAACAAAGTGCTAGTTAAAACAGAGAGCGTCGGGATACGACTCTTTAAGGCTCTTTCTGCCCCCAATTATTTCTCCTAATACCAGATGGTCTCTTCACGGGCTGTTTTTTGTACTTTTCCTCTGTAGTTCAGGGGTAATTAATCATATAAATATTTTTCTGCCTTTATTATTCGATCGCTGAAGAAGTGGACTCTGGGGCCGCGAAAGAACACTCTTTAATTGGGCCACGAGGAGATGAGGAGAAATTAGGATTTTTCTTTTTCTTCTTTTTTTTTTTACGTTAGCGAACTGTTTTGCTTTTTTACTTTATTTCACTGCACAAGGCTTAGTGTAAAAAAAGAAGGAGGTTGGGGGAAGCAATTATGAAGTCGCGGTCGCACTCTGACCCTGCTTTTCATGTCTCTCGTCGTGCGGACAGCGGCGTGACAATTCAATTAAGCTGCCTCTGGCATGAAACGCGCACTAACAGGTTCCCATGTACGCAGGTGTACTGTGGTGGAGAGTAACAGAGTATACTTACTGAATTACTGGACACAGCTAGGGACATGCAGAGAATGTTAGAGAGGCAGGGGCTGACATTTCTAAAAGGGCCTTTTTGGTGATAATATCGAAAATAGCAAACCTCTAAGCTCACAAAGCGCCACACTGCGACACGTTGTGAGCTTGGAGGTCGGCTATTTTCGGTGCTTGATACCACACAATCAAGTCAATACTGGAAATGTGGCGTACTGCATGGATTTCTACACAGAGAGGACAATTCTTTCAACATAAGACACTGCATTCAAGTTCAGGAGAGTTTGGACAAGGCAATTCTCTTGAATGTTGCCTTCAGGTATGGCATGGAAAGAGGGCGTTTGGCGTTTCTTTCACCATAGTGAAAACTGCATTCATGGTCTGGGGAGGGCACTTTTTTACAGACAGGTAAAAGGGCAGGGGCTCAAGCCCCCTATGATGTCTATGTGTACAGCACGTGCCTGACTGGACATAAGTGGGAGGTACTTTTACTTTTGCATTTTTCAATAGTTTATTACATCCCCTACATCTCACAAAGAGTCTCCATTTGTGTCTCCTACCGGATACAAAATATTGGCCTCGGGAATGTGGCAAAAACAAAAGGTCTCCTTGGGGTGCAGTAATCGATAGGAGAAAATCGAGTCATTTTGGAGGAGAACTACTTTTTTAAAAGCCACAAGCTCACAATGCTTTGCTTTAATCGTCTATAAAAAGGATTCCCAGCATCAGTGGTGGAAAAAGTATAATGTTTTACTTAAAGGGGAGTATACTTTGCAAGCCAAACCCTAAATAAATCCTCCAGTTTTAGGCAACACATTTCCACATAACAACTCAAATGTATACTATGACTGTCCACTCTGTTCACTTTTCTTTTCTTTTTTTTTCTTTTTTTTAATTTATTTTTGGACCCCATTAAATATAGTAAACATGATTTCAATCGCGATTTTGCATGTTCCACCCCCATACAACCCCATCTTTCAAACAGGGCGGCCATCTTTGTTTACATAACATGTAAAACATAATGGCTATTATCTCAAGAATGCCTGAACGGATTTCCAATCGGATTATTTAGTTTGAAAGCTGTGAAAAACGTGCACAAACATGGTGCATCATCTGTGCATGGGCGTGCATGATCCGTGCACTATAAATTACATGGAAGTCTATGGAGGCTTCTGGCGGGGAGCCCTGATGGGAGCCCATTCAAAATGGCAGTAAATGAGTTAATGACATGGTTCAAGGTTGAAAGTGTGGTTCTCCCCTTTAAGTAAAAGTATCAATATTGCAATATAGAAATACTCTATAGATTTGTCAAATCATGGGTTGCATTTGTAGTCCTACACCAGACCATGTTGAGGACCAACACAGGTGTTCTGATTGGAATTGAACATTAGTTCTATGCCAGTCAGACAAATTGAAACACCTGTGATGGTCCTCAACATGGCATTTTAGGACTACAAATGCAACCCCATGAACTGATAGCTGGTCTTAGATAGATTAGCTATTTTGGGCCTAGAGATTTATAGGGAAGAGAGAGAGAGAGAGAACAAAAATGGAACCTTTATACCTGCGAGACACAGGTCAACAGTGTCTGTATAGAGTTAATGGAGTAGGCTGTACTAAATCTTATCTTGTTTTGCACAAAACCGAGAAAAATAACATCCTCTCAGAGGACAATAAACTACAGAACCCTTAAGGCACTTTTTTAAGTCAGAGAATATTACATCTCAGGGCTGTAGAGGAAATGTCCAACACAGATTTATAGCTGTTAAAAAAAAGAAAAGAAAAAAAAAGACGGAATGTGTCCGAGAGAAATATGGCGCGCTTCGATTTATTGAAAAAGACGTGGCATATATTAAAACGTGTCCTACGGCGTTCATGGGGCTGAGAACGCAGACCGGTCGGAACGGAGAATCTCAGGTAAAAAATAGTGTGTTTTTATCAATATGGGGGGGCGAAAACTTTTTGATCAACTAAGAAGTTACACGCACATGAGTGTGTGTGTGTGTGTGTGTGTGTGTAAACGATAGAAAGTAATTTCTTAAGCCAACAAATTTCCTGCACCACTTAACCCTGCAAGGCCCAGCGTTGCTTTTTGGCAACATTTTTTAAATCATTTAAAAAAAAAATTATAATTAGTTTTCCTGTTCTTTTTTCACATTAACATCACCATTAAATCCTATTGTTTAGTATTACAATGCCATTGCCAAAGGCCACGATATTTGCATATAAATACCCCCCACAGAGACTGACATTCACACCTCCCAGAGAAGTTGAAATTCCAGCGTCTGGACAAACAACATCTCACTTTTTAACTGAAGCTATTCCTCACAAAAACATAAGTAAAATGCCTGTAATATTTTTTTTCGTGATCATTAGAATGTCTAGAACATGTACATGTGTTATTATTGTGAAAAATATCCCCAAAATGCAAATTAGAGCATGATTTATGATTTATGATTTATGGCTATAAAATCTTACAAAAACATTATACATTTTTTAACATTACATTTTCCTGTGATTAGGACTCCTACAACACCATCTGATTTTTTATTTTATTTTCTTTGGCCAGTAATTCGGGTCTTGCAGGGTTAAACCCCAGCGTCAGTATTGTGCACACATAGACATCAAAGGGGGCTTGAGCCCCTGCCCTTTTTATATGTCTGTAAAAAGTGCCCTCACCAGACCATGAATGCAGTTTTTACTATGTTGAAAGAAATGCAAATGCCTCCCTTCCATTACATGCTGTACCTGAGATCCATGCCATTACGCCACATCTCCATTATTGAGTTGTGCTTAGTTCAGTGTGGTGTCACGTGGGACGGCATAGCTCAGGGGTAGAGAAACCGTTATTGAGAGCACGAACGGTTCCCGAAGGGTTCCCAGTTCGAATCCGGGCTCCCCCTGAGTTAATGTCGAAGAGTCCTTGGGTAAGACTCTGAACCCCTAATTGCTCCCGGTGAGTAGGTTGGTGCCTTGCATGGTTTCCTCTGCCACTGGTGTATGAATGTGTGTGTGAATGGGTGAATGTAATGCACAATCTATGTAAAGCGCTTTGGATAAAAGCGCTATATAAATGCACCATTTACCATTTTATCACGCATCGAAAATAGCCGACCTCCAAGCCCCTGCCTCTATATAACATTCTCTGCACGTCCCTGGTTTTGTGGGGAAAGCTTTGGCTGAAAATAGCCTAAACGACAAGCTGTCGTCGGTTGGCTATTCTCAGCCAAAGCTTTTCTCACATACTGTCATAACAGAAAAGACAGACATAGAGCCCTGAGCGACTCCACTCAACCATGTGGGGGTTTATAGTGGTTAAAACTATCTAATAAAAGTAGTAGAAGTAGTAGCGCTGGCTGTGTGTGTGTGTGCGCGCGCGTGCGTGCGTCCGTGTTAGTGTGCGTGCGTGTGCGTGTGCGTGCGTGTGTGTGTGTGTGTGTGTGTGTGTGTGTGTGTGTGTGCGTGTGGGGGGCTCCTTTTGGCCCAGATGGCTGCTTTGCCTCCCCAGTGCGTCCCGAGCAGCGCACGGAGACAGTGTGGGGTTATTTCCACACAGCTGCCTAATTAAGAATATGTACACTCACCCCCCAAATTTAGACACACATGTACGACCCAGTCGCCGTCCCGCCGCTGTAGATGCTTTAAAGATGCAGACACCAGGGCTGGATTAACCATTGGGCTGGTGGGGCCGTTGCCAGGGGCGCTTGGCTCTCAGGGGCCCTTGGGGGGAACTGGGCCGCATGGTCATTGACAATTTACTCAAATTAAATGTATACCGGTACGTTAATTAAAAATCAAATGTGTGGGCCCCTTCTCTGTTGTCTACAGGTGCTTTCCTGGCCCACAGATGATCATCATGGCTTAAAATCCGAGCTGGGTAGTGTGCATTGGGAGGGAGGGGGGGTTTATGGTGGAGGGTGGGGGAGGGGCCTAAACAATTAGCGACCAGGGGCCCTCGCAGGGGTTAATCCGTCCCTGGCAGACACCATGGCAACATCTGCTCGTGAAGCTCCCGATCTCTTCATTTCCGTGCCTCTTTGTCGACGCCGTCGTTGTAATGGCTGCATGTGTGCTCGCGATTATCCCGTGAGGGAGCAAACCGGTCCGTGGCTATACAGTGTTGTATCTCCCTGCCTTCCATAACCACCACATAACACTGTGTGTGTGTGTGTGTGTGTGTGTGTGTGTGTGTGTGTGTGTGTGTGTGTGTGTGTGTGTGTGTGTGTGTGTGTGTGTGTGTGTGTGTGTGTGTGTGTGTGTGTGTGTGTGTGCGTGCATGCATGCCTGCCTGCCTGTGTGTGATCTCCTTATATGGGCATATGAGCACAGCAATCACACAGACAGACTTGTACAACAGATACTCTGCATGGTAAAAAAGGGGTCCTACAAGGGTAAAATAGCATAACCAGGCGGGGAATGCATTACTGACTTTTATTACACGGCTTGGTTGAATGCTCGATTCTCATTGGTCAGTGGCTGAATTCAGCTGCGTGTTATTTCTGGATAATGGCCGTTCCGCTCTATAACAGACCTCTGTGTAATCAACGGTTCAGAGCACCTGGCTGCACTGCTTGAATGTTATGCTGTATCCAACATGACAGCCATGTAAACACACACACAATGGTACTATATGAAAAAATGGTCAAGGAAAAGGTTTCATTTAATTCTAGAGGTGGGACGTTGTGTATCAATACTGTAATGTAGAAATACTCTGTTACAAGTAAAAGTCTCGAATTCAAAATGTACTCGAGTAAAAGTATGAAATTATTGGTATTATTATTATTATTATTGGTAAATTATTGGACTTCAAGTACCAATAGAAAGTACTCATTATGCAGAATGTCGCGTTTCACAGGTTTTCCAATGTAGAAAATGTAGAAAAAACATTTGAAAATAGCATTGTTGCAACACATGGTGAGCTTGTAGATCGTCTATTTTCAAATGGCAGAAATGTGTATAGGGTTGAATTGATTTGTAATTCTAATAAAAATCTAAGTAACTAGTAACTAAAATTCGTCTTTTGAACAGCTCCCAGACGGATCCCAGATATCCAGCTCACTTCAACGGCCATAAATCCCATCTCTATTTCATTCTGGTATGATTTTCTTGTTTCGGGTTCGGGTAAGTCCTCTGTGAAATAATAAATAAATGCATGGCGGGAGGATATAGGTGAGGACATCTCTGTGGAAGACTGGAGTGAAGCATGTAGGCCTACTGAGGCCCAGACACAAACAGTTAATACAAGTTTAAAGCTACTCCAATATAAATGGTTATATATCTTATCCTTTTTTTATATCTGTTTTATTGAGCATATTATAATTGACAATAAACAATATCACTATACTTCTCACATTTGCCCAGATTATTATTATGTTTTCTTCCCATTCCCCCATTGTTCCATGCTGTCCTTGCCGAGGGCTCGGTTCTCCCAAGGCACTGCTTGGGGAGAAATAACCAACACGGCGTAAATGAAGTCCTTACTGTAGTCCTTATACATAGAAGACAACACTTCCTCCAGGCTATACGGGTTACACTTCTCGTTTAGAAAATACAAATAAAACACACACTAAAGAAAGTATTTACATAGCATAGCTCAGGGGTAGAGAAACCATCATTAGAGCATGAAGGGTTCCCAGTTCGAATCCGGGCTCCCCCTGAGTTAATGTCGAAGAGTCCTTGAGCAAGACTCTGAACCCCTAGTTGCTCTCGGTGAGCAAGTTGGTGCCTTGCATGGTTTCCTCCGCCATCTGTGTATGAATGTGTGTGTGTGTGAATGGGTGAATGTAATGCACAGTCTATGTAAAGCGCCTTGGATAAAAGTGCTATATAAATGCACCATTTACCATTTACATTGCTGCTGAGGAGACACCGGGCGATAAACAAAAAAGGAACCAAGTTCACATAGTGAAATACAACCTAATACATACTGTGAATGCAGTACTTTCACTCTGTAACAAAGTACAGATGTGCCGTTTCAGTATTTCCAAGTTTCAAATTTGTACTTTCTTTCGCAAAGCAAAGCCCTGCTTCATCGTACAAGGCCGTCGCACAGAAGTAGTGAAAACAGCAGATCTACAAGCACACAACGCCTCGCGGTGCGAGGCGTTGTTTTATTGAGCATATTATAATTGACAATAAACAATATCACTATACTTGCAAAAAATGCAAAACTAACTGTTTTGGACATGGTTTTCACCCGACAACGACGATATACCGATATATACCTGCAGTATACGCAATGGTATTGCTACTTTTACGTACTGTACGCGTCCAACGTCTGAGTGTTTTTTCCACAGTGACAGCCATTTTCGAGTGTCAAACTCCTGGTGCAGGCCTGCAGAGCGCTGTCTGTCTGTTTGATGGTGGTGGTGGTGGTGGTGGTGGTGGTGGTGGTGATGTTATGCTAGAGGCCGTGTCTAATTGAAGCGCTCGCCATTACCCAACGAGGAGAGGCCGGTAATTGGGTTAAGTTCCACTCCTAAGCCCCACCTCTGCCGCCCTCCCTCCGCCGTGTCATGCCTTCTAATTGAGCGGGCAGGGAGAGAGAGGGAGAGGGGGAGAGAGAGAGAGAGAGAGGGGGGGAGAGAGAGAGAGAGAGAGAGAGAGAGAGAGAGAGAGAGAGAGAGAGAGAGAGAGAGAGAGAGAGAGAGAGAGAGAGAGAGAGAGAGAGAGCGAGAGAGAGGCAGCAGCAATTATCATTCAGGGATTGGGTGAGTGCCACTGGACCACATTAAGACTAAGATTAAGAGCAGCCCACGGGGAGTGGAGTGGAGGGGACATTGCATTGTGTGGCATTCATTTCTGATGACTTGTGTGTTTTTTGGCCAGCAAGGGGGATTAGTCCATGTTCCACTTGTTTTAAAGGCTACACCATCGATGTCTGTCTCGGCTGTTTCTCAGATGAGGCCTGGATCAGTGTTTTTTGGACGGCCACGTTATTATGTATTTGGCCGCGTTTTTTTGTGCTATAGGTCCCCCTCGAACCCCCTCAAGGAGCCCTCACTGCTGGGGGTCCCTGGACCCCCCTTTGAGATGGAGCTATGGAAGTTAGACAGCCAGTTCTAATCTATAGCGTGCATGCAGAGAATATAGCAGACCTACAAGCTCACAACATAACGCATGCACCCCACACGTCATGATCCTGTTCCTAATGTTTGAATGAATGGACCATTGTATAAGCTCTTTGAGTTTGCAATATGCTTAGAAAAGTGCTTTAAAATTGCAATCCGTTATAGAAACTTTAAATACTAATATTGTTTGTTGTGTTGTCTTTTTCAACTGTTCTCGACACTGGTTGATTCTCCTGTATTCTTCTTTGTTGTTTGTTTTTGTCGCTCGGCTGTGCACAACAGTCCTTTTTCTTTTTCTTACTGTCCTGTAACCTTAACTGCTGTGCCGCCTCTGGGTGACTGAATTTCCCCCTTGGGATAATAAAGCTATCTATCCATCCTGTAAATCGGCAATTCTCGCCACAAGACCACGCTTCATGACAAAGTATAAATCGTGCCGATCTCTCTCTCTCTCGTAACTTTTCCCTCTAGCTTGCCAGTGAAGTGGAAGGATGTGCTCCGTGTGTGTGTGTATGTGTGTGTGTGTGTGTGTGTGCGTGCGTGCATGCATGTGGTGAGTGTGAGTGTGGATAAGATGACGGTTGGTGAATAATTCAGAGTCAGAGAGCAGAAATCTGGATCTAGCTGGCCGAGGCTCTTTGACTGTGGCCCCCAGGGGCCCCCTGTGAAAGCGGCAGTGTGACCCTCCTCCACTGCACTGCACTGCCGCTGTCGCTGGCTCTCTGCATCTGCTGGGAGACACGCTACTCTCACTGTTTTACTGAAGCCTTTAAGACCTAACGCCCATTCTACAACACGTCTTCTAACCCTCGTTCACAATTTACAAAATCTGGGTTACGTTTGTAACCTATAGTTTTGTTACATTGCTTCACTCGTCATTCACATAAGGCACTATTCCCATACGTGAACGACGTCAGTGAGCATCCTGAAGTTATCAGCAACATTATTATGAAAATCACATCATCTGAAAAAACGTATGTTGCTATATCAGTGGTTCTCAAACATTTGAGCGCTGCTCCTGGAAGGAACTAAGCTCCAAAATCTGTCTTTGTCCGGTACGAAGCATGCCGGACAAAGCATCCTGAAGCGTGGCTACATCTGTCCTGCATCTTGGCACAAAGTGTTCGAAGTCTGTTGTATGACCAGGGTCACATTGGCCATGCTTTGCGGGATGTTAATGAAATTAACTCATAATTAGCACCTTTCACTTCACGCTAATAACATTTTTCTCAAAGGATTTTTGTTTTTACATTGTGGATAATCTAGTGTTTTCAGTAACAATCCTAGTTTACAGAAGTTCTCAAAACGATTTTAACACTTATGTTGCAATGATTTTTTCCGGCCAATGTCCCGCGTTGCCATGGTTACCATAGACTTCCATGTAATTGTGCAAGTGTGTAAAAAGTGCACGCCCATGCCTAGATGATGCACCATGTGTGTAGATGCTGTTCACAGCTTTCAAACAAAAAAATCCGCTTGGAAATCCGTGCAGGCATTCATGATTTATCAGCCATTATGTTTTCTACAGATGTAAACAAACATGGCTGCCATGTTTGAAAGAATGGGTGGTGTGGGGGTTAAACATGCAATTTCGCGATCGCGATCATGCCTAATACATTTCTGGAGGTCCAAAAAAAAAATTTGAAAAAAAAAATTTTGAAAAAAAAAAAAAAAATTTTTTTTTCAAAAACGGCCCAAACTCGGGAAACTCGGGGTTGGCACAGCACTAGTACCAATACAAACTCGGGAAACTCGGGGTTGGCACCATATGTGTTAAGTAGATTTAAAAAGTGATTTTTGTTAACGTCAAGGACCGCCAAAATGATATTGTATTGGGCCGCAGACCCCCCCCATCTCAAAAAGATTTGGTTTCAGAGACCCTTTCTACATTGCAGTGTTGATACTTGTAATTATAGGTGACACAAATAGTAGATCTTCTATCAGTGATGTGCACACACTGTCAGATATACTGTACACACTGTACGCCCACACATGAAAAGCCACACATCCTTACTGTCGGGCAGAAACCTCTTATCTCCACCATTTAACTTCTTATGTTTGTCTTTTGGTACATTATTAATGCCTTGCTTCGTCATACCACAGTCCACAGCGCCACACAAAAGTAGCAAAAACCCACCATGTTGTGAACTTGTAGATTGGCTTGTTTTTATTATTTCTTTTGCCGCTTTTGAATGTGAATCTTGCAAAGTAACAACGTTGGACATATGAGGTTTCCCATGCATCCGCCAGGCAGCGTGTCGGCATATGCTACATGCTATATACAGTACTGACATGTGCACTCACATGGAAGTGGGAACGGGCACGCACATGCGCGCGAAGGGCGTTCGCGCGCACACACACAGACAGATAGAAGTGTCGGCCTCCATATGTAGTCTGACAGTTGGATGTGCAGGAGAATGTAGCCGCTAATGTACGCGCCATGTGCAAACATTTCACCCCAAAATAGCCTGGTCTGCATGGCTCACACACTGCAGGCATCAGGCGCTTCTTCCAGAGAGACCCATCTAGAAAGATCAGATCACAGTGAGGGACTAGCATGGAGACAGACACAGTTGCACCTTCTTCCGCATGCTATGCTCGAGATCTTTGACTTTTCAGCTCGTAGATCTGCTATTCTTTACTGTTGTTTATTATCTTATCATCCTGATTTTTTCCTCCTTTTTGTAGTCGAATTGATTCACTCCAAACACACAACATAATCTGATGTTATTCTATCCATTAACTCTCCTACTGCCAGATTATTTATTTATTTATTGGGTCTGGTGCCATCAAAAAGCGGCTTACCTTTGCGACGTTATAGCAGATAGACAGACATTTATTTATTTTATTTTTTTATTTTTTTTGATTGTGCAATAGTGCACTTTGGTCTGCCAGGCAGCAGAGGGCGGCGTCATGCGAGAATGAATGTGAATTTGCCTGTTATGTGTTGAAGAAGAAGAAGACCAGTCACTGGCCACAGAGCCCTACAGCCAGAGGAAATCAACAAGGAAGTGAATTGTTCTCCGTTGATGTAACGCATAATGGATTTTTTACACCATCACCGCGGAAAATGTGTTTACAGTACACGGCCGCGCGACCCCTCATCAGCTTACAGTCATCAGACGAACGAACGAACGAGCGCCGTATTGGCATCGAGGTTCTGTAAAAAATGGGGCGAACGTTAACGTTCAAAGTGTGGGGAGAGTTAATCAGTCATAGAGGCAAAAAATATATATGAAAATAACAATTTCTAGCGCACCACAGATCTGAGGGGGGGATCTAGCGGCCATTCATCTTTTTACAGCATCGCCACGGAGACACAACTCTGTGAAGACATGTCTGCCATTATGAAAGTCAGATGTCAACAAAAAAGAAGATTTGTCGAGCGATACAAATGAGCGATTTTGCGTAAAATCTGTGTTGGACTCGAGACAAAGGATTATAATAATACAAAAATAAAACTGTACCGATCGTTCTGGGATAATTGATTAATGTACTAACATGGCCAGTCCAGAATTCTTCTTTAATTTTTTTATTTCGTTTTCGTCGAGCATTTTTCGTCATAGTTTTAGGCGACAAAACTAACGCTGGTCTTCGAAACAGTAGGCCTAAACCTGCTATCTGTACGACTCCAGCGTTTAAGCGGTTCTGCAAGCCAAAACACAAAGTCCTGCCAAGAAAAGATCTCTCACCCAGATTAAGAGCCAAAGCGGCGGGGACGGAGCGTGGTTCAGACTGCGTCGTGGTCGGAAGGTCACGTTGTGAAATGTATTTTGGCTGCAGAAATCAGAGAGCTTTCCACCCCAAGGCTACAGCGTATCTGTGCTGTACATCTATATCTGACTGTAACCCTTGGCCTGAGCTCAGACGAAAGCATTCAAAAGATTATCTGTGGGTCCTCTCAAAAGCACGCTGGCGGCCGAGGAGGTCAATTTCAGCACAAAAAGTATTGGCATCTAGATATACTCAAAGAAGCAAAATAGTGAAAGTAGTGCTGATTATCGTCGCTGTCGGGTGAAAACCTTGTATGTCCAAAACGTTTGTTTTTCATTTATCATTTTAAAAATGATTTAAACTAGTGAAAACAGCAGATCTACAAGCACACAACGTAGATCTGCTGTTTCCACAACTTTTGTGCGACGGCCTTGAATGATGAAGCAGGGCTTTGCTTTGCGAAAAAACGTACACATTTGAAACTTGGAGATACGAGGTTTCTACCCGACAACGACGATATGCAGAATGAATTTGCAGAATAAATTGTTATGTTTGATGGTATTCAATGGTGTAAATGTACTCAGTACATTTGCTTAAGTACTGTAGTTAAATACAATTTTGAAGTATTTGTATTTTACTTGAGTGAAACCAATAAATACTTTTACTTCTACTCCACTACATCTCAGATCCAAATATTATACTTTTACTCCACTACAACTATTTGAAAACTTTAGTTGTTACTTTGCAGATATACATTATAATGTTATAACACATACATGGACCACTTTAGCCCTATTTCATACCTAGGCTATTTGAAACTAGCCAATCTACAAGCTTGTAGATCTGCTATTTTCAAACATTTTGTACTTTTACTTTTGGTACTTTTAAGTACATTTTGATGCCAACACTTTCATACTTTTACTTATTTTGAATTCCGGACTTTGACTTGTAACGGAGTAAATCTACATTGCAGTATTGATACTTTTACTTAATTACAAAATGTGATTACTTTTTCCACCACTGATAGTAATAGACTAGTATTTATTGATCATTAACCACTTAAGACGTAGTTATGTTATAATAGCAGATCTACAAGATCACAATGTGGCTCATGGTGTGACCTTGTGGAAGACTTTTGATGAATTACTAGATTATCATTAATCATCTAAATCTGCAACAACTAGTAGCTGTCAAATAACTGTAGTGGAGTAGAAAGGACAATGTTTACTCTTTATTTTTGAAAAAGTTGAAAACCACTGGGCTAGTATTGTAGAATTACAAAGTCTCGGTAAATGGAAATAATCCACAATGGGAAGTAAAGTAAATTGCAATGACACAGTACTTGTGTAAAGGCATTTAGCGACTTTACACCACTGGCAGGTGGATGTGACCTTCGGCGAGAAACCATTCATACAACTGAATTATCCGGAAACGTTTCACCAGACATTATTCCTTTTAGTCCTTCATTCCACAGTTCCGTTTCTCCCTTTTGAGAGTAGTGGGAGATCAGAGTTGGGTCAAACGCCAGTGGCAGCTGGTTAAAATGACAGGTTTTAATGGGTTTATGTCTATTACAAAGGTTAAAAACCAAGCTGGTCTTCATTGGGGCAGATAGGCTGTAATAAGGTCAGTTTCTATCAGACTCAAAGAGACGCTAATGTCTTTTATTATCCATTATCCATATTATCCCAATATGGATAATGAGACACGACCACACATCGCAGAGACACACGTTGTTCGTGTACAAATCCTGCATTCCGATAAAGAAACGATCCGAGCCGCTCACAGCGCTAAGCTAGGAATAGTTCTGGTGATTCTTGAGACCATTTCAATATCTGTAATCCTGGCTTTTGATGTTTAATATTTGAGATGATAAGGCGGGGGGGGACTTTGAAATCTCCTCCTTGCCAAATTGATTTGACGAGGGCTCCGGAGAAATCAATGCAAACCCCATCGCCAATCCGCCGATCATTACAAATGAGTGTTTCTATCGTGGCTTGCTTGGAGCTGCAGAGGCAGCTAGCGATTATTATTTTTTATTTTTGCGAGCTTGTACATCATCTATTTTTGAACATTTTTGGAAAATCTGGAAAGTGTGAGAACTACTGGTTCGTAGAATCGACCTCAGATCTACAAGCTCACAACGTGGCGCAAAGTGCTATGTTGTGTGAGCTTGTAGACCTGCTATCTTCACCAGTTTGGGTCCCGGGGCAAACATCTTAATTTCTCTTTTGGGTCTTTAGCTTAAGGGCAGGGTTCCCCAATAGGCGGCCTGCGGGCCATTTGCGGCCCGCGGGAGGCTACTGTCTGGCCCCCACCAACCACAGTAATAATGGTGGTATAAGAGCAGCAACAACACTAGTATATCGTCGTTGTCGGGTGGAAACCTTGTATCTCCAAAACCGTTTGTTTTGTATATATTAGGGTGACCATACGTCCTCTTTTGCCCGGACATGTCCTCTTTTAGGGGGCTGTCCGGCCTGTCCGGGGGGGTTTTATAAATTCCTTCAAATGTCCGGGGTTTTGCGCATATCAGCGTTAAATCATGGACATTTACAATGCACGTTCAGTGGTTCGTTTGTAAACACACTGTGATAGACGGATTTCCACCCCAAACCCTGGAAACCTGTATTATTCATACTACTCTGTCTCCGCTGCGATCCCTCCCTCCCTCAGTCTCGTTCAGATGCGTCGCTGTTCAGATCAGACTCAGAGCAGAGCTCGGCAGCTCACGCTGCGCAGAGCCGATTCAGCCGAACGATAGCACTGCAAACGCAATTAATGCCGTTTACACTGATGAAATAAATGAAAAGTGCAAGTGTTTTCGTCTTGGTGACCAAATGAGAAGCAGAGCGTTCACTCTGCATTAAAGCTGACACTTCTGTGTCCATACCATCACAACTAAAGGTATTTAGACACTGCAGTACAAGACAGTCTGTGCGAGGTGAGAGCTCTTCTCTGCTAACTAAATTGACAGAATATTTTGTACAACCTTGTAAAGCTGAAGATACGGTGGTTTGAAGAAACCAATAGAGATATTTTATTTAGTTTCTTTGCAATACAAAGCTGAACATTCATACAGGAGTCAAGAGCACTTTAAATCAGTGGATCTGTAAAAGGGTCAATTTGGAACCCCCTCAAAAATAAATACATAACTAGTAATATTAGTGGTATAGGGCAGTGGTTCTCAACCTGTGGGTCGGGACCCAGGGGGGTCCCCAAATTATTTTGAGGGGTCCCTAGATGATTAACTTAATGTGCAACATTGTTTTCTCACTCAACAGTATGAGGTATATGCACATTTCTAACGTGATAATTTAGGGTCTTTTTAGTTCCTTTAGTACCTCTAAAATGGTCAATTAAACAAATATTAGAGGCAGAAATTGTGAAAATAGCCGATCTACCAAGCATGTAGATCTGCTATTTTCTCAATAGAACCATGTTATACAAAATGTAATGCCTCAACTGTTTGTGCTCGTAAGGGTGGAGGGGTCTCTTGTTTAAATATGATTATTTTTGGGCTAATGTGTGTGTGTGTGTGTGTGTGTGTGTGTGTGTGTGTGTGTGTGTGTGTGTGTGTGTGTGTGTGTGTGTGTGTGTGTGTGTGTGTGTGTGTGTGTGTGTGTGTGTGTGTGTGTGTGTGTGTGTGTGCGTGCGTGCGTGCGTGCGTGCGTGCGTGCGTGCGTGCGTGCGTGCGTGCGTGCCGGGTAGAGTGTCCTCTTTTTGGGGATTCAGAATATGGTCACCCTAGTATATATTGTCTAAAAAATGTACTAAACTAGTGAAAACAGCCAATCTACAAGCACACACGAGGCGTTGTGTGCTTGTAGATCGTCTGTTTTCACTAGTTTTGTCACTTTTGTGCGATGGTCTTGTATGATGAAGCAGGGCTTTGCTTTACCAAAAAACGTACACATTTGAAACTTGGAGATACAAGGTTTCTGCCCGACAGTGACAATATCTGAACTGTCGCTGGTGTAGAGGGAACGCCACCGTCGCCCCCTGCAATGTTGTGGCCCTCGGCTTGGTACCCTAGACATAATTCGGCCCTTGGGGAAAACTAATTGGGGAACCCTGGCTTAGGGGTCCTCTCAATATGCCGACGGGCCGCTGTTCCGACTAGCGTCGGCAGGTTAGTTACTCGTCACGGTTACTGAGGTTATGTTTATGGTTAGGGTTAGAGTTAGGGTTAGTTTTAGTGTCGGAATACCGGCCCGTCGGCACACTGATGCTAGCTGATGTTAGCTGAAAGTTAGGGAACCACCGTATTTAATACTAAAGTACTAAATACGCCATGCACGGCCGGCCTGCAATAATTGTGAGACTGCGGTCGTCATTGAGTGTGCCGTTTTGTGGAGACACTTTGGAGAAAACCACTCGTGAGCACAGTTCTGACAAACTATTTCACAGTACGATGTTCTGTTGAGTTTGCATTTCACAATATTTTTTTCTTTTTAAAAGGAAAAAACCCCCACTACATTTTACAAAAGCAATAAAACTAAGGCTTCTATATACCTATATACAGTATTATATAACACAGGGGTTCCCAAACCTTTTTGTCTCAGGGCACCCCATGAATATTTTTTTAATCCGAGGCACCTTATATTTATAGCATCGTAGTTGTCGGGTGGAAACCTTGTATGTCCAAAACCGTTCGTTTTGTATTTATCATCTATAAAATGTACTAAACTAGTGAAAACAGCAGATCTACAAGCACACAACGTTGTGTGCTTGTAGATCGGCTGTTTTCACTAGTTTTGTGCGACAGTAGTCTTGTATGATGAAGCAGGGCTTTGCTTTGCTTTACCAAAAGACATACACATTTGAAACTTGGAGATACGAGGTTTTATGACAGTGACGATATTTTAATTTGAGTGATTATGTTGCAAGGAAAACGTTGAGATAATAGCCATTTTGGTTAGAACTGACTGAAAATAACTTTGTACTTCAAGTTTAAAATGATACGAAATATTTTTTCAAGTGTCCATATGAATTCCAAATATTATTAAATTATCTCGCGGCACCCCTGGACTGCCGTCACGGCACCCCAGGGTGCCACGTCACCCACTTTGAAAACCCCTGCTGTATACAGTATTATATAACAAACTAAAAGCAAATGGAAAACGAAGAACCCTTGGAACACATACACTGTATGAATGGATGGGCCCTCTGCGCTGCATGGTTCAAGAACGAGGAGATGGTGGCAGAACAGAGCGATAACCTTGAATTATCGTCCATCCATTTTAATTCATTTCCTGACGTCTTTGTCCTGCTGGGGTCGTTTGGGTAGAGGTTTTCTTTTTCCTGTGGTTGTCGCCACAGCTTCAAGGATGATAAGCCCCTCTTTCACCGTATGAAATACACTGATGGAGGAAGCATGGGATGTTGGTGACGCCAGTGGTGTAAAGGCATTGGTTCTCAAAGTGGGTTCCGGGGACCCCAGGAAGGGAGTTGCAGGGGGTCCCCACTCCCAGCTAAATGACTGTTAGGAACCAAATGGACCTGTCATTTGTACACTCTCAGAGTTAAATTGATTTTACAAAATAAATTGGGGTCCCAGAGGTAGAAATACCATTAAATGGGGGTCCCCCACAATTTTATTTTACTATATTTTACTAAAGGACCTTCTGACAGTGCTACTGACTGCACCACCGTGTACCCCTTAAGTACAGTATTTGAGTAAATGTACTTAGTTACTTTCCACCACGGTTAACGAGACAGCCAGTCAGTCGTTAACAAGACAGCCAGTCAGAGCGCAAATAAGAGATCGATTGAATTATGGCAACGGCATGGGGTCACGGTGAGTCATTACCAAGAAGATAGACAAGTGATACAAGTGGATTAGGCAGTGAATAAGGCTTAGACCGGAACGCAAATCTGTCACATTAGATTTTAACCACTTTAACCATTATTGTATGCTTTAACTATTAAAAAAATTGCAGATTTGCTCACAGTGCGGTACTGAGTGCCGGGCTGCAAGCCTGTAGATCTGCTATTTTTGGAAGTCTTTGAATATTTTTTGACCTGATTAAATGTCTTCTAAATCCTTCTTCTAAATCCCCCCCAAAATTACTTACATTTGGCCACGGACCCCCGATCTCAAAATGTGTTGTTCCAGGGACCACCCAGAAGCAAATATTCCAATACTTCCAATACTCCAAGTCTCTCTCGGGTGACTGAACTTATTACCCTATCTCTAAGGGAGATACCAGCCATCCGTCTGAAAAAACTCATTTCGGCCGCTTTATACCCGTGACCTTATACTTTCGATCATGACCCAAAGTTCATCACTATAAGAGTAGGAACGAAGATTGCTCGGTACCACTTTAACCGTATTTTTTTAATATACATTGGCTATTCAAAAATAGCTTATACACTAGCGGCTATAGGTGCTCTCTGGTAAAGGCCTGGCCAACATGACAGCCTCCCCGAGCCAGAGGGTTATACTCTGTGTGTAACGTGGTTTACATCGCCGGCAGACTTTCATGAGACGCGGCAGATCGTGCCGCTGTTGTCACGTATACGTTGCGGCCGCTGCCGGTGATTTCTTTTTTTCCGGTGTGTTAAACAGACACGTTTAGCTGAACGGACGTAATGCTGCCGTGACGGAGGAGCTACAGTACATGACTCACCCAACACGTAATGTGGACATAATGTATATCGTCGTTGTCGGGTGATAACCTTGTATGTCCAAAACCGTTTGTTTTGTATTTGTCATTTTAAAAATGACTTAAGTAGTGAAAACAGACGATCTACATGCGCATCGCATCGCGAGGCGTTGTGTGCTTGTAGATCTTCTGTTTTCACTACTTTTGTGCGACGGCCTTGTGTGATGAAGCAGGGCTTTGCTTTGCGAAAGAACGTACACATTTGAAACTTGGAGATACGAGGTTTCCACCCGACAACAACGATATGCTGCCACCATGACGGAGGCCAATGTGACTATATTAAGCCACGAAGACCGTTAACTATTTTATGCTTTGGCTATTGAAAAAAATAGCAGATCTACAAGCTCACAGCGTGGCACCGAGTGTCTGTGCTGCGAGCTTGGGCGCACGGGCGCACACAGCGTATGCAAACACAGACGTGCACGCACACACACACACTCAGCGCGCGCGCAAACACAGCGCCTGCACGCACACACACCCCATGGTTGTAGGCTACAATGTGAGGATATTTTACTTTTATTGGTGCCATTTTTATCCCTAATAATAATAATCTTTATGGTCCCACAGTCTGTTCAAAAGCAACAACAAAAAAACAACACATAGCAACACATAACCATGTGTTCTTTCTTTTTCATTTGAACATAAAACAAATAGTTATTTTTCTAAATTCTATGGAGCGTATTTTTGAAGAAACCCGCAAATGGCAAGAAACCACTCTGTAGATCTGCTATGTTTCAATAGAATATACTATGTATGTATTTTTAAAGCGAACGTTTGTAACTCAAACATTGCTCCTGGGAAGTCCCTGGAACTAAATATTTTGAGATGGTGTTCCGTGGCCAAATGCATATCATTTTGGGGGTCCTTGACATGAAAAGGTCTAAGCACCACTGACATGGAAACATAGGTTTTTTCAGAAACCTGTTAAGATTTGGTAGACGTTTTATAGAATCGGGTCAATATATTCAAAGACTTGCTCAAATTGTCATGATAAAAAAAGCAGCTTTACAAGCTTGCAGTGTGACACTCGGTGCCGCGCTGTGAACTTTTATATCTGCTATTTTTCAACAGTTAAAGCATAAATGAATGGTTAAAGTGGTTTAAAAGGACTACAGACCATCTGTAGACCCAAAGAGCTGCTACCTTTAAAAGGCTTTATAAAATGCAACAAAGGGTATTAATTAAATATAGCAGAAAAATGAATCTAGTGAAGTTCAGTGGAACCATAAAATGGCCGGCACTGCTTTGCCCTGTAAGATTCATATGCAGCGGAGCTTCCTTGTCATCTGGTTTGTACATGTGTGTGTGTACGTGCACGTTTGCAGCCCGTGAATGGGCTCTGGCGCTGGGTCCAAAAAGCCCACGTTTAATCTCTGTCCCCTGAGAAGGATGACAACATTTTGTAGATCTGCTATTTTCACTAATTTTGTGTGACACTCTCGTATGATGAAGTAGGGCTTTGATTTCCCAAAAAAAACATACACATTAAAAACTTGGAGATGCATGTTTTCTGCCCGACATTGACAATATGCACGTTCCATCACACACACACACACACACGCACACACACACACACACACACACACACACACACACACACACACACACACACACACACACACACACACACACACACATCCATTTATCTACCGTGGGCTACATGGTGGAGATGTTGGATGAGACATGGGGTCCTGCTGTGCGTGCGTGCGTGCGTGCGTGCGTGCGTACGTGCGTGCGTGCGTGAGGAATGCAGGAGGGAACAGTGTATCTGGCTGGGTTGGAGATGGGGTTCCAACCTCTCTTCATCTCCCATGACTGCATGAAGACCCTCGTTTCATCACCACACTGCACCGCGCTGCTAGCTCCCCCACAGAGAGAGAGAGAGAGAGAGAGAGAGAGAGAGAGATGAGATCATGTTTCTAATCAGAGTTCTACATCTCTGGGCTGCAGTAGTCTATGTGTTATGTGTGGTTGGTTGTACATCCCACCGTGCATACATGGCTCTCAGCTGGAGGGCTTGAGCCCTTTAAAATATGGGATATGGCCAACACCACCCCAAATGTATAGGAATCCTTTGAAAATAGCAGAGCTACAAGCTGACTTGTGAGCTTGTAGATCGGCTGTTTTCAAATTGAAATGTATACATGTATAGAGCTGAAGTGGTTAATATATGTTATAATAAAAATCGATAGTAACTAGAATCGAAGTAACTATAGTAACTAAAGTTTTCAAATAATTGTAGTGGAGTAAAAGTACAATGTGTGTGTGTGTGTGTGTGTGTGTGTGTGTGTGTGTGTGTGTGTGTGTGTGTGTGTGTGTGTGTGTGTGTGTGTGTGTGTGTGTGTGTGTGTGTGTGTGTGTGTGTGTGTGTGTGTGTGCGCTTGCGTGCGTTCCATCACACGCACGCACGCACAGACGCACGCACGCACGCATGCACGCACGCACGCACGCATGCGTCAGAGTCCTGGCCCCCACACTGCTCATTGAAATAGATGTGTGCATGGCAGAGGATTCCACTGGCCCCAGGACAAGCAGCATACTGCGCACACGCACGCACGTGCACACACATACAGTGCATATAGACAGAAACACACGCATACAGAGTACAAACGTGCACGCGCACACGCACACACACACAGCATGTGTGGTAATCCCAAGGAAACAGCAAGGCATCTAAACATGACTAATGTGTTAAACGGTGCTTGGATGCTACAATGACCAACACTCCCTAGGAGGCTGGACTGTGGGGGGAAAAAGAGAGAAAAAGGAAAAAACCTCTTGGAGCTTGTGGGCAGGGACATGCTGGGCCCCTGATTCAGCCCGGGAAAAAGAGTTGGAGAGGCCATCATTATAGAGAGATCTCTCTCTATAGCGCTGCTGCTACTCAAAGATTTGCCATTTCAGATCATGACAAGTGACAAGCCAGTGGGCCAATTACTTGAGTTATATTTCGTCGTTCTCGGGTGGAAACCTTGTATGTCCAAAACCGTTTGTTTTGTATTTATCATTTTAAAAATGATTTAAACTAGTGAAAACAGCCGATCTACAAGCACACAACGCCTCACACCGCGAGGCGTTGTGTGCTTGTAGATCTGCTGTTTTCACTACTTTTGTGCGACGGCCTTGTATGATGAAGCAGGGCTTTGCTTTGCGAAAAAAAATTACAAATTTGAAACTTGTAGATAGGAGGTTTCTGCCCGACAGTGACGATTTACTTTGTTGGCCGCCCAGCCCCCAAAATGGAACAAAGGCCGACATTTTTCGGGAGTTGTCCCGCTTTTCCCAATGGCCAGCACGTCCCTGCTTGTGGGTGTTTGTGGCAGTGCTGGAAAGAGTACGCACATGTTTTACTCATGTAAAAGTATCAATACTGCAGTATAGGCTATACAGTAAAAATCTGTAATTAAAAATTTACTGGAGTAAAAGTAAAACAGTATTGGTATCACACATTAGAAAATAATCATTATACAGAATGTCCCATTTCAAATGTATAAAATGTATACACATCTTTTGGAAATAGCAGATCTATGTGTAGATCGGTTATTTTCAAATGGAGGTTAATGTATACTTTTGTAAGAATAATCAAAATATATTATACACAACTATAGTAACTAGTAAGTTTTCAAACAATTGTAGTGGAGTAAAAGTACATTTGCCTCTGAGATGTACAGACAGTAGTGGAGTAGAAGTATAATACTAAGTAAAAGTAGTTACAGTAAAGTAAAACAAATCAATTATACAGTATAAAGTACTGTACTTGAGTAAATGTACTTAGTTACTTTAGACAACTGGCTTGTGGGTGTGCATGTGCATACGTGTGCGTGCATGTGTGCATGTGCGTGTGTGCGTGAGTGCATGTGCATGCGTGCGTGAGTGCGTGCATACAGTATGTGTTTCTACTGTGTGCAGTGAGTGGATGACTCCTCTCTCTTGGCAGTACACACTTTGCCATCACTCAGATTCGCAGAATAAAATGCAGTATTGGCTCCGTCATTCCTAAAGCCAGATTAGTTTGGCCCAGCCACTGCCTACACGCACGCGCGCAACTCGGGGGACGTGGAGGCAAGATTGACAATGAAATGAGAGGATCAGACTCTGTTGGCTTGGAGCTCAAAGTGGCTTTAATGAAAAGGTTTCAAAAAAAAAAAAAGAAGAAGAAAAACTTCAAATAGGTTGTCTTCCTGTCCGGGGTCTTTGGGCTTTAGCCTACTCAAGCGGTCCTCCCCCCACTTCTAATAATTGGACACAATCGGAGACCACACTACGTTGTTTATTTAGAAAGTAGTGGAAAAGATATGCTGACAGAAGAAGGTAGTGGGTCTGCATCAAGGATCAGTACTCGGCCCCTTATTGTTCGCTATGGTGATGGACAGGCAGACGGATGAGGTTAGACAGGAATCCCATGGACCATGATGTTTGCAGATGACATTGTGATCTGTAGGGAGAGCAGTGAGCGGGTAGAGGAACTACAGAATACATGTGTGGGTTAATGAGAGGAACCCAAGTGGAACAGGTTAAAAGGAGTAGAGGTAAAGAAGTTGTTCACCTCTTAAAGGACCGGTTCACCTCTGGGACAACCATTATTTTATTGTTGTTTGGGACACGATCAACACAATCCTGAGTTATTTGTTGTGTTCAATCTGTGTTTTTAGATATTTTAGTATTTCAGCATGCTACAACTGGTCATATGATGCATTTTGAATCATATGATGCATTAGATGATGCAATATCATGCTACAAAGCATCATATGACCAGTTCTAGCATGCTGAAATATTAAAATATCTAAAAACACAGATTGAACAAAAAAAAAGGAATTTGTTGATCATGTCACAAACAACAATAAAATAAGATCTGGTTGTCCCAGAGGTGAACCGGTCCTTTAAGTTCAACACTCCAGAGCAATGGAGAGTGTGGAAAAGAGGTGAAGAAACGAGTGCAAGCAGGTTGGAACGGGAGGAGAAAAGTGTCATGCGGAAAGTATCAGCGAGAATGAAGAGAATGGTGTACAAGACGGTGGTGAGACCAGCTTTACAGTATGTTTTGTAGATAAAGCCAGAGAGGCCAGACTGAGATGGTTTTGGACATGTACAGAGGAGGGTTACTATATCGGTAGAAGGGTGCTGAGATTGGAACTGCCAGGCAGGAGGCCTAGAGGGAAGGCCAAAGAGGAGATGTATGGATGAGTATGGATAGTGAAAGAGAACATGAAGGTAGTTGGTGTGAGAGAAGAGGAGGCAGAGGACAGGGTGAGATGGAGGCAGATGATCCGCTGTGGCGGCGACCCCTGAAGGGAACAGCCGAAAGGAGAGGAAGAAAATCACAGACCCACAAGCATAATTTGTGAGCTTGCAAAGAGTCCTGGCCCTGGCTGTTCGCTATTTTTAAAAGTGAAAGTAGTTTAGTGCAGTGGTTCTCAAACTCTTTCATGTCAAGGACCTCCACATTGACACTTATTAGCCTGCGGACACCCATTTGAAAAGATATACCATAATGCCAGGGACTCTCAATATAAGAGATTCTTACAGCTGTAGCAGTGATTTTCAACCATATTAATTTCAAAGACCCGCAGTTTGACATGCATTAGGCTACGGACCCCCATTTAATGGCATTTCTATCTCTGAGACCACAATTTATATTGTAAAATCAATGCACACTCTGAGTTACAAACCCATAAGGGTCCATTTGGTTCCTAACTATCATTTAGTTGGGGACACCCTGAAACTCCCTCAAGGACACTTTAAGAACCAATGGTTTAGTGTGTCTGTGGGTTTTACATGTTAAACCAATGAAAAGTATTAAGAAGTGCATGTGGCTAAACAATAACTGCATTGGATCCATTGGAACACTGGTTCTTCCATCCCATTTCCTGAACAACAGTAATGCTTTTGGACAATACACGGTTTCCACTTCTGACAGCGACAACAATCTTTCATCCTGCGAGTGTCAATAATATACTGTATGGTGTTTTGACAAGATGCAAACAATTCAGTTTCTCTGTATTGTATTCATACATCATCATGGACATAATGCACAGGTTCTCAAACATGACTCTGAGAGTGTACAGATAGAACCAAATCGACCTGTACGCGTCCATTTGGTCCTATTTGTACACTCTCAGAATTACAGTTCGGTAAAGCTGCATGTGTTCACCCTGGCAGCTACAAAGATGTAGGCTAATAATTATGTATTAATTATATTATTTATATTGATTTATTTAGCGCTTTTCTGGATAGGCTACTCTAAATCACTTTACAGTGGAAGCCAGCGGAATGAAGATGCAAAGATGCATCAGAAGTTTGCAGGGGTCATCAATATGTCCGGACTTCTTTGACATGGACAAATGTGTCTGTGCCCCCGTACACTGTGTTCTTATTTTGATCATTATACCCAACTACTCCATGTCAAGTCTCCAGGTTTTATTATGATTAACTATCACACTATGTCACATTATGAGTCCACTATTACTAGTGGTTCTCAAACCTTTTATTTGCAAGGACCCCCATAACCCAGTGTACATTTGGAACGGGTCCATTTGGTTGCATTTGGTTCCGTCTGTACCCTCTCAGAGTTAAAGACCTGTTATGGTCATTCAGGACTATCTTTTTATGTGTTTCTGGTAATATTACTCATTTTGTATGTCTGTGCCAAAATGGAATTGGACGTTTGTACGTTTTGTACGTTGTAGCGCTATAAAGCTACAGTATAACGGCTATATAGCCATTTGGTTGCATTTGGTTCTGTTTGTACCCGCTCAGAGTTAGAGACCTGTTATGACTATCTCTTTGTGTTTCTTGTAATATTACTCATGTTGTATGTCCGTGCCAAAAATAGAATTGGACGTTTGTACGTTTTGTACGTTTGTAGCGGCTATAAAGCCATAGCGGCTATAAAGATACAACATTCTTTTTGTGCTGGCTTCTACTTCAGATACAAAGCTACAAATATGCCATAATTGCTTTGTATCTTTTGTAGCTGCCATGCAGTGCCAGAATGAAATGGGGGTATTTTGGTCTGGTAGGAGCTGTAATGACATTCATTGATTTAACCATGCAATGGCATCTTGAAAAGGCAAAATAAACACAACACAAGGCTACTGTTTCAAAGTCTAATAATACATGCTATTGCAAAAGCAGTGGTGGGTGGCCAGTGGTAAGCTTCGAAGGTCCTCTCACGATTTAGTAACCATCAGGGGCGTCAATTGGGTATGGCAGGGGTATGCAGCTGCCATACCCTGGGTTCAGGGGGGAATATAAAGCTTACTTTTAAATATAAATCCATGAATGTCTCTTTGTCTATCTGTTCTGGTTATTATGTTGTTAAATTACAGTAAAATAACTACATATGCAAAATTTAAAGAAATGGTCACTTTAACAAGGTATTATAATTATATTCTCCCCATCTTGACAAGAGATGGTATATTCCCAGGTTCCGCAGGTCAGCTGCAATGCATTATTGTTAATTGTGGCACGTTGACTAACATGCTAAGTTTAGCTGCACTTGAAAAACCATTCCAGGCTGCCATATCCAGCCCAATAAACCGTAGAAACCTGTGTAAAAAACTGACAAGTCTTTTTTTTTAAGACATTGTGAAAACAGCCGATCTACATGCTCACAACGCCTCGCAGCGCGAGGCGTTGTGAGCATGTAGATCTGCTATTTTCACAATAGAACCGTGTTATACAAAATGTAATGCCTATTTTCCATGAGGACTCCCTTCTTTGCCATACCCTAGCTTTTGCTGAACTGACGGCACTGGTAACCGTGCACAGGTCTACAAGAAGGAACATAATATGATTTACGAGTGATTTCTTTAACCGTGGAGAGACGACTGCTAATATTAACACAATTGAATAATTCATGAACGATTGCAATCACGGAGACATACAGTATAGCCGCTAATGTAAACCAAAGAATTGAACACAAATAATTGAAAATCGGTCTCATCTCTCTCTCTCTCTCTCTCTCTCTCTCTCTCTCTCTCTCTCTCTCTCTCCTTCATGGGTGTCGCACCAAATTCTGGGCCCTGGGTACAAGGATTCACAAGAGTGCCGCGCTGCGAGCTTGTAGATCTGCTATTCATGAAAAATCTTGGACATTTGTGCAAGTCTTTGAATATTTCAAATCCTTCTAAGGTTTTTTGAAAAAAACTATGTTTCTATGTCAGTGGTGCTCAAAACTTTTTTATGTGAAGGACCCCCAAAATTATATGAAATTGAGATTGGGGTACGTGGCCAAATGGCCACGTACCCCCATCTCAAAATACTTCAAGGGACCCCTCAGAATCAGAATTTGAGTTACAAATACATATTTGTAACAAGTACATTTGTAATGAGTTAAAAAATACATATATTCAAAGATTTGCACACATTTTCACGACTTTTTCAAAAATAGCAGATCTACAAGCTCGCAGCGTGGCACCGAGTGCCGCGCGGTGAGCTTGTAGATCTTCTATTTTTCAATAGCTAAAGTATAAAATAATTAAGGCTCCTCCACCTTGGGCCCTCGTAACTCAGTCCCACTTTCCCCCCCCCTTGTGACACCCCTTAGTAACTGCTAATGTAAACCAAAGAATTGAACAAAAATAATTGAAAATCTCTCTCTCCCTCTCTCTCTCTCTCTCTCTCTCTCTCTCTCTCTCTCTCTCTCTCTCTCTCTCTCTTTCCCCCACTTGACCGAAACTTCACTTCCCTGTCACTTCCATTCTGCGCGGGGAGCAAAAATAAAAAGCCTATAAATTCATATAGAATTAAGGTCGAAAGTTCTATTTATACGCGGAGCAAAGAGGAAGCTCAGTCTGCGTGGTGAAGTGATGTGTGCTGACAGACTACTATGTCTCCTTTTTAGCAGCGAGGACAGCGGCCCGGCCGGCGCGCCGCCCATTACTGTCGTCTGGCTGACACTCCTATCTCGGCCAAATAGTTTGGTGTTGTTTTCTTTTCTTTTTTGCAAACTGTTGCCGTTTGTGTCGGGCGGAAACCTCGCATGTCCAAAACTGTTCACTTATTATAAAGAAAATATATATTTTCACCGCTTTTGTGCAACACTCGTGTATGATGAAGTAGGGCATTGAAGCGGCACTTTTTTTTACGCATTAAGACTTCTAAAAGATTCTAAAAACGCCTTCTCATTCAGTAGTTCTCAGACTCTTCTATTGAGGCATTTAGATCGTGTCAAAATGGCTCACCTAGACACAGGATCTGACACGAATATTTTATTTTTAGGCCTAATTCTTTTTTAACTCATTTGTAGCCAATCCCGAGAATACTCGTGAAAAATACTTGAGTATCATATGGTGCCGATCCCGAGTATACTCGTGAAAAGTACTCTATTACTGTAACGGCGGTTCTCCTACCCTGTAGCTGCGCGGAAGGTCCTGGCACAATCGCCCTCGCCGATTCATCATCATCACGGATCCACGTGCACAAAATAGTAATCCCATAACATTGAGGCAGACGGGGAATCTCATCTTTAATGTCCATTATCTCCAAACAACACTTTCAAAGGGGAGGTTGGCAGTAGATTCTCGCTAATAAAACACATGTTGAAAAGCAACGATCCGCCATTACACAACGGCATGTTGACGACGAGCGATTCCGGTGAATGACGTGATGACGTCAAACCGGAAGTGTTTACGCAATCGACTTCTGGCCTTCAAAATAAGAGACTGGCCGCTTATGGAGAAAGCGAGAGGCACGCTGGACATTTTAATCCGTTAATTTCAGGAGCACAAAATGAGTTAAGTGAACCCCACTCAGAGAACCACTGATGCAGCAGGCAGCCAACAAACCTGCAGCCACAGTAGGCTACATAGTTGAGATAGCAGCCTTCCTTTCATAACAGTGTCCCATCTCTATGATCGTTAAAAGTCACCGGCACTCTCGCGGGAATGCCCTTTCTTGTGCGGTGTATATTAGTTTTGATGGGCGGATGCCTATCAAAATGAAACCTACTTAAAAAGCACCGAAAGGACAGTTCCGTGAGTGCTGGCGACCTTTCTATGTATGTGAACTCTTCAGAGGCGCACGCCCTTTTAGAGACATATGCAGTGCCGTGAGATTTGTATTTGTTTGTGTGGTTGTGTGTTTGTGTGTGCGAGCAAGCGTGCATGCACACTATATTCTGATAGAAATCATTGCCATAGAGTGTTTGATCTGTAACAGGGGTCTCCCCATCTTTCCATATCTTTAGTAAACAGAAAATGCCCTTTTACAGTAAGATACCATCCGTCCGTCCGTCCATTTATGTCCCCTGCCGGGGGACACATATGGAGGTGGCATAAACATGTCCTTTCTCGGGTCAGTTTCTCATAGCTTAATTTTTGGCCCAGCAGCAAATGTGTACTGGAAACCCACAACACCTTCATGTGACCAAAACGGTCACTCTTCAGGACACTTTTGGTGCTTTTGCGACACTGTATATCGTCGTTGTCGGGTGGAAACCGTGTTTGTTGTACCTTGTTACCTTGTCCAAAACCGTTGGTTTTGAATTTATCATTTTAAAAGTGATTTAAACTAGTGAAAATAGCCGATCTACAAGCACACAATGCCTCGCACCGCGAGGCGTTGTGTGCTTGTAGATCCACACCTTGAATCAGTTTATATCAAACCCAGGTGGGTTATTTCTTTCCACAGTGTTCCACAGTGCACCAATTATATGCACCTGTGTGTTGTGGCAAAAAAGCTGGGAAGTAATTTCTTGTAGCTGGGAACTACTTTATTGGCAGACCTTGTAGTGAATTATTAGTGAAATAGAACAGTTTTAATTGGTACATGTCTATGATTTTTTTATGTTGCCATATTGTAACCGTTTTAGAAAAGCAATAAGCCACGCGGGGCATGTGGTTACCTGTAACGGCTGAGAGGTTGGAGACACTCTGCTTCGCCTCGTGTCTCACCACGCCTCTCAGCCGTTATAAAATACCAGGTAACCACCGGGGACCCAGTCACCAAAATGGGAGGGGACCTGTGATTTTCTGCCGTACTTTTTATTTCTGTTTTATCTATTAGTTTGGTCATTAAGGTCCACAGAATGAGAGGCCTGCTCTGCTGGAAACATCGCAAAAAAAGGCCATTTGTATATTCACTGTCCCATTGACTCCACTAGAAATATTAAAAAAAAGAAAAAAAAGTCTGCTTTAATTAGCATGTGAGGGGTCAAACTAGGGGTTCTTCATGATTCTGAATCCATTGCAAGCATTTGTTTTGCATGAAAAACATTCCTTGGCTAGATTTCGGCCCCCCAAAACTGTGAAAAGTGATGAGTCACCACTTTTTCCCCACTTTTCACAGTTTTGGGCTGCCGAAAGTTAACCCAAGAAATGTTTTTCATACAAAACAAATACAAAAACGCGATGTTTCCGGCAGAGCAGGCCTCTCATTCTGTGGACCTTAATGACCAAACGAATAGTTAAAACAGAAATAAAAAGTATGGCAGAAAATCACAGGTCCTACCCTATTCCTTGAGCTTTTGGACTTGTGGGTCCCCACTCCCCAGCTAACATGACTCCTGTGGCTTTTTGCTTCAATCTAAAGCGCCTTCGATAAAGGCAGTATATAAAATCACCATTTACACCTCTGAGATCTCCGGTTCTTCTAAGTTCCGCCACACCTCTGAGATCTCCGGTTGAACTTGGCACGAGTGACACGCTGGTGAAAGTCAGGCGGTTCCTCCCAAAGATTAATGTGTCACCGCCGCGGCCCCGCGCGTGTCCCTGCCTCTCTCTAATCAGCCTCCATCCTTCTCTTTGAGACTGGGGTGCTGATAATGGCAGCTGGGGGGAGGGGAGGGGTGAATGTGACGATGACATTAGCATATGCTTAATGCATTTAGGCCTAGAATTATTGAATGCTTTAACTATTGGAAAAATAGCAGATATACAAAGATATACAAAGATTGTAAATCTGCTATTTTGAAAAAGACGTGAAAATGTGTGCAAATCTTTGAATATATCTTTGTATTTTTAAAGCGAACGTTTGTAACTCAAAATGTGCTTCTGGGTGGTCCCTGGAACTAAATATTTTGAGATGAGGGTCCGTGGCCAAATACATATCATTTTGGGGGTCCTTCACATGAAAAGGTTTGAGAACCACTGAGATAATAGTCTCTCAAGAACAGACTAACTGAGCTCCAGTTAAGTGAAAAGGACCTTTTCTTTGACGATGGCTAGCCAGATTGCTGACATAGAAACTTAGTTTTTTTTTCAAAAAATCTTAGAAGGATTCAAAAGACACTTAATAGAATCGGGTCAAAATTCGAATTTTCAAGATTTTTCAAAAATAGCAGATCTACAAGCTCGCAGTGCGGCACTCGGTGCCGCGCTGTGAGCTTGTATATCTGCTATTTTTTTATAGTTAAAAAACATAAAATGACGTACCCGGTCTAAATCGTTTAAGGGGAGATTATGCGTTTCCCTTTTTATTTCACAGTCCAAAGCCCAATCAAGTATGCGCGGGAGAGCGGCACGGGGCCAGCGCTATCAGGAAAAGGTCAGGCAAGATTTCCACATGATATTAGCAAACGTACTCACTATTCATAAGGTGATTCATAAGGAGGGCGAGGGACAGAAGAAGACAGACAGAAACAGTTTTTTTATTTTATTATTTCGTTTTATTTATTTTTTTCCTCCTTTGACTTACACCCTCGCCGGTGCTGTGTGTGTGCGCGGCATGCATTCGAGACGGAGC
Source organism: Nannobrachium achirus (assembly GCF_963921795.1). Lineage (NCBI taxonomy): Eukaryota > Metazoa > Chordata > Actinopteri > Myctophiformes > Myctophidae > Nannobrachium > Nannobrachium achirus. Next base: position 21,201,507 of record NC_137824.1, on the reverse strand, counting down.
TCTCAAGGTTAGACGGGGTAAACACGGCCACATTCAACTAAGAAATCGAGTTTGTCGCGCCGCTACAACTTAGTGCCCCCGAGGAGACATCTCTGTGATGCTAACAAAGTAGTTTTTTTTTCTTTTTTTGCGCATTAGCCTTAAATTAGCATTAAACAAAACGGACGACTAATCTACAGCGAAAGTGAGTAGGGGCGGAAAAAAAAGAAAGAAAATTAAGGTTTTGCCGTGAACCCGCTTTTGACATCTTTCGCTGAAAACCACTTATACGGAAAGCCTCAATATCCTGCCCCGGACCCCTCCTTGCCCCTCCCCCCTCGGACGCCATAGGCCTGTTTAGATTCAGCGATCTCTTTATGTGCCAAATTAATAACTAAAATGAATATCTCGGGGCCATCAGCAAAGGTTTGCTCTCATAATTAAGCAGCGCTTCCTAATATAATCTCTGCGCTGCTTAGGGGCACACTCTTTTATGTCTGTCTTCCAGAAAGAGAGAGCGAGAGACGGAGGGGGAGGGAGGGAGAGAGAGAGAGGGAGAGAGAGGGAGAGAGAGAGAGGGAGAGAGAGGGAGAGAGAGAGAGAGAGATAGAGATAGAAATAACCTTTCGCGCTCGGGGTCGTCAGTCTGCCGTCCTCTTCGGGGTTGATTGGCGGCCGAAACGATCCTATCAGATGACAGATGGTTTTTGCGTGGATCGCCCCGGCGAAGGTCAACAGAGCCGGGACGAGGACTGGCGGTGTCGCCCCTGGCAACCCCCGTCGCCGCGGCGATGTGTACCTGTTAATGAGCCGTGGTGTTAAACAGGCCGGGATGGAGAGGAGAGTGAGGAGAGTGAGGAGAGTGGACGGTCACGGCCGGCACGCCCGAGGACGACCAGCTCACTGTCGCTCTGTCTCTCTCCTGCACTCGTGCCATGTTCTTTTTTCTTTTTTATAAAGTGTTTTTGGGATTGTCTTCCATCCATAAACAGTGTTTTTTATAAAAGCAGCTGGTTATGGATATAAACCAGTGTTTTTTAGGACTGTCTTCTGTCCATGCTGCTGCTGTTGTTGTTGTTATTTTTGTGTGTGTATGTGTGTGGGTGGGGGCTGTCTTCTATTGATATTCCAGTGTTTTTTGGGACTGCCTTCTGTCCATAAACCAATGGTTGTGAAATATTTCTGTTTCAAAGACCCCAGTTAATTTTAGGCAGGAGCCTTGTGTTCAGAGAGAGTTGCGCCTACTCCGTTCACTTCATGGGGCCAGGTCTTCTATATACATCTACTTAAAGAAGTCTCTTGGGTCAAAATAAACCATATGAAATGTAATCATCATGCGGTACATTTCTCTCTCAAAATAACAACCTTTCTAGTGTTATTTCTTATCCTAGTAAACATCATGGGTCTGTCTGACAGCGTCCTTGTTTAGCCGCCGCTGTGATTTAGGCAAGGCGAGACTACAGGAACAGTTTATAATGTATTGAACTAATTTAGCCTCAGTCAACAAAATCACTGCATAGTGGCTATGGTGAGATTCGAACCCACGAACAAGATGCAAAATGGATCACAAGTCTTGCATGGTGAGCCACTGAGACTGATATATCACACTGGCTTGACAGGTCACAAAACAATGACAGATGGTGATGTAAAGTAACTAAGTACATTTACTTAAGTACTGTACTTATAAGTAAGTACAATTTTAAGGTATTTGTTCATTAGTGGAGTAAAAGTAATTGGAAATACTTAAGTACAGTCAGAGGCAAACATTTTAAATGTTTTACTCCACTAAACTTTTAGTTACTCCACTAGTAACTAAAGTTTTCACTATTGTAAAACTTTAGTTACTAGTTCATTGTGTAGATTTAGAATATTATCATAAAAAATAGACCAAACCAAAGTGTATTAAACTAAAAAATGAAGGGACCCATAAAAATGTGTCCATGACCCACACATTCAGATCGGTTAATTTCACTACTTCTTAAAAATGTTTTCTAATTCATGCAATTTCTTTTATTTTTCTTTAATTTCTTCATGAAGAATGGGACCCATATGTGTCTTGACCCACCCAAACATGAAAAGTGTTTGGGAAACAGTTTGATTAATTGAAGACCACTTCAGTATCTCATATACAGTACATAACATTGAAAGACAGACCAACAGAACATACTATAGGATAACAGGTTAGAAAGGAAAAGTTTTACATGGCGCAATACTGCCCCTAGTGGCCACCAGTGATAGCTGTGGGAGATGGGGGATGAGCGATGTCAATTGGGACAAAATGGATCGCAATCTACTGTATAGGCGAATAGTGACAAAGCGCGATCTGGAAGTTTACTGAATGCATTGGAGTCTATGAGGGAAAAGTGACACTTTGAGTTTGTTACATGAACCACGTAACTGGGCTGTTTTTGACCCCGCATTGGCAGAACTCTCTATACAAGGCTCTGGGTTTAGGGTGGCCATAGCTGAATGCAGGGTAAAGTGGCAGCATGACTGACGAAGATTTTGACAATATTATCGTCGTCGTCGGGTGGAAACCTTGTATCTCCAAGTTTCAAATGTGTACGTTCTTTCGCAAAGTAAGGCCCTGCTTCATCATACAAGGCCGTTGCACAAAAGTAGTGAAAACAGCCGATCTTCGATCTACAAGCATGTGTGTGTGCTGTTTTCACTAGTTTAAATCATTTTTAAAATGATGAATGCAAAACAGTTTTGGACAAACAAGGTTTCCACCCGATCACGACGATGTGTACAGTATGTGTACTATATAGCAGGCAGTGCACAGCTGCCTGTTGTAGGAATGCCTATAGGAGTGAGTAGTAAACACACACACACACACACACACACACACACACACACACACACACACACACACACACACACACACACACTCACATAAGAAGGCAGTAACCCAAGTTGCACGATTTACTTACCTGCTGTCAAATGCATTAAGCGCTATCCGTCATCTTTACCTCTCTCTCTCTCTCTCTCTCTCTCTCTCTCTCTCTCTCTCTTCATTGCCTTAATGCTTGCAAAGTGTTTTATATCTGCCCGAGCGGTCTAGTGTATATATACTCTGTGCGTGTGTG
>NC_137824.1:21193406-21198239 GCF_963921795.1 Nannobrachium achirus | reverse complement strand
GGAATGACCTTCAACCCAAACTCCAACTGGCTTTGGTTTCACTCAGGGTTTATAAATGGTTGGTAAAGGCGATGCTCACCAAAGAACTGGCAGCTGCTCTGAAGTTTGTAGCTCATAGCGGTTCATGGTATTTTGCATTATCTATGGCAGGGGTCTTCAACGTTTTCAGGCCAAGGACCCCTTAGTTGATAGAGAGATGAAGCAGGGACCCCCACAACCTTTCATAGATTCCATATAAGTTTCATTGTTTGACAGCACAATCATCAGTGGATTTTGTATCCACGTCAATTCAGATATAACTATGTGAACCTGTCAATACTTAATTAATAAACTGGACCTTTCACTCTGTACTTAGTCTGCTCTTTTTCCCCCTCTACACCAAACCTCTTTGCTAAAAAATAGCTGATCTACAAGCTGCACGATTCGTTGTGAGCTTGTAGATCTGCTATTTTTAGCTAAAGTTCTCAGAATATGGACACTAGGGTTCAAGTGGTTCATATATAAAAAAGGAGAAAACAAAAAAAAACGTTTCTATCACACAAAGATGTGGAGGGACCCCCTGTTGAAGACCCCTGATCTATGGTTTCATATTGTACTTAATTGGTTATGTACTGTTACAGTATGTTTTTGTTGGGTGAAGGTAAGTTCTGGGTTGGGTGAGTAGAGGCTCTCGGTTGGGTGGAGTAGAGGCTCTGGGTTGGGTGAAGGTAAGGCTCTGGGTTGGGTGGAGTAGAGGCTCTGGGATAGCAAATGTGTCAAACACTTCTGTTTGTACATCTTCTATTTTTTCTGCAAACTTCCGCAAATCGTTGCTATATAGCTAAAATCTAGCCCCATTAGACCTCCCATAAACTACATGATTTTTTGGAAAGATTTTTAAAAGCCAACCCCTCTCACTATAAGATTTAAAAATACTTTTCAAAGACTTCATAATGGGTTTTTTTTTTTCAAAGATTTCAGTCTTTAGATGTGACATGCCTCTAAAGATTTGACTTGCGACCTGTTCTTCTCTGAACAGAATCTAATGTCTAATGTCGAGGGTAAAAATGGGGTCAAACTACCGCCAGCTCGTAACGACTGAATGACAGGAGCGTGCCTCGACTCGTCTATATTTTATTACGACTTGACTGTGACCGTGAAATCACTTGAAAGTCAGCAGGTGTAAGGCCAGCTTTAGTTGCACGATGGCGTCGCTCCGCCAAAAACTGCCGATCTATCAGACTGATTTCGGTCTGCACCGGAGGCATGAATTACGTAAATGGTAAATGGTGCATTTATATAGCGCTTTAATCCAAAGCGCTTTACATAGATTGTGCATTACATTCACCCATTCATACACCGGTGGCAGAGGAAACGATGCAAGGCACCAACCTGCTCACCGGGAGCAATTAGGGTTCAGAGTCTTGCTCAAGGACTCTTCGACATCAACTCAGGGGAAGCCCGGATTCGAACTGGGAACCATTCGGTAACCCTTCGTGCTCTAATAACGGTTTCTCTACCCCTGAACTATGACGCCCCTACGTTACCAAAAGAAGAAAAGGAGATCCAGCCCTCTATGTGTCTCTCTCTCTGTCTCTGTCTCTCTCTGTCTCTCTGTCTCTCTTCGTTTTAGTTTGTTTTTATTATAAATTGTTCGTCCTTCCTTCAAGAATCACGTAGAGGTGAGCGCACCGCCATGACCCCCATCCCGGGGTTTAATTGGCACCCGGGACTGACTGACTCTACACCCACAATGCCAGAGCCTTGTCGTCAAGGCTCTCTGGCGATAGATAAATAATAAATATATCTGACATTGCCATCGCGTTTAATTGCGCGCACGTCCTCTTTGCACCTGTGGGGTGGGGGGTGGGGGGGGGGGGAGCATAGGTCAACCCCCTCTCTCCCTGACTGTGTGCCCATGCAGTTGCCAGGCAACAGTGAGTGGCAACATGCTCAGCATCCCTCAGCTTTTCAATGAGTCAGTCAGATTTATTGTAAAATCCTTCGTTTTTTATCTTCAAAATGAGACGGCATAACGACAGAGACGGCATTGATTTCTATTCCGGCACAGTTGTCTGGAGTCAAGTTTTGACCGTTTTATCATACTAGTGAAATCGATTTTCCACTTTCTCTCACATTGTACCCCCTGTAGTACCTCTGAGTTCCTCTAGGGGTAGGGCACTCGAACTTTTGGGTGCTCAGGTCACCCCTGTATGAGTAACCTTTTCATCCACGGCCCCCCTGAATTACATTGTTGACTTTACAGCACCTTACATTCGTGTTATGATACGTGAATACGGTATGTCAACCTTTGCCCCTAAGATGCAGAATGTCACATGGGAAAATTGAGAGAACATCCGTTTCCATTAGGACAGATTGAAAATCCTTTAACACTTGACGATTGACCACTTGAACCTCAGCATCCCTAATCTAATTTAGGGGGGAACATTTGTGAGAAAAAAAATATAGCAGATCTACAAGCTTATTGCGACCGTCAGGTCGCATTTACTACCAAAACCTCCACCGGCTGTCCGTCTGTGAGTGAGTCAGTGACGAGTGAGTGAGTCAGTCACACTTTTGCCCTGCTCATATCTCCACAACCGTTGCCCCCATCCATGCCAAATTTTGCACACACACTCCTTACCTGCCAAACTACAACCTCCAATGACGGGAGCGTGCCTCGACTCGTCTATATTTTATTACGACTTGACTGTGACCGTGAAATCACTTGAAAGTCAGCAGGTGTAAGGCCAGCTTTAGTTGCACGACGGCGTCGCTCGCCAAAAACTGCCGATCTATCAGACAAATTTTGCACACACACTCCTTACCTGCCAAACTACAACCTCCAAGGACCCCCGCAGCTCCAGGGACCCCCAGGTCCCTGGGGGACCCCCAGGTGTAAAAAAATGTCCGTCCGTGAGTCACACGTCACACTTTTGCCCTGCTCATATCTCCACAAACCGTTGCCCCCCATCCATGCCACATTTTGCACACACACTCCTTACCTGCCAAACTACAACTTCCAAGGACCCCCGGAGCTCCAGGGACCCCCAGCTCCTGGGGGACCCCCAAGTGTAAAAAATGACCAAATGTGCAAAAATGACCAAATGACCACCCCAACGGGGCTGCTCACAGGGAATTCCCGGGGACCACCCACTCCTGGTGCTCCAGAACGGATGCAAAAGTGGTGACGCCCCCAGTGGAGGACCACTCCACTGCAGCTCACTACATGTGACCTGACGGTCGCTTATCTCCCGATTAGGGAGTCTTACTGGTAGATCTGCTATATTACCATGACCTTACCATGACAGGTCTCTAACTCTGAGAGTGTACAAAAAAGGGGTTTGTAGAGGCCCTCATTGCGCGTGGACATTGGCTGCGCGTCAGATTTTTTCGCCTTCCGGACGTGCCGCGAGGCCCCAAATACTATCAGATAAACAGTTACTGTGATTTTTAGGTCTCATCGTTTTTTCTGCTATAAAAAGAGTCTAATGATGTTGTATTTAGTATGATAGACAAGCCATTGCTCTGTGGGCTGCTGCTGCTGCTGCTCAAAGATTGGCCATTTCAGATCATGAGAGACAAAGCCAGTGGGCCTATTACATGAGTTACTTTGTGGGCCGGACATTTATTTTAATGGCCAGCCTGGACCGGCCTGGAATGGATCGGCCGTGCGAGGCGTTGTGTGCTTGTAGATCGGCTATTTTCACTAGTTTTGTGTGATGAAGCAGGGCTTTACTTTCCCAAAAAAAAAAGAAAAAACATACAAATTTGAAACTTGGAGATACGAAGGTTTCTGCCCGACAGTGATGATATGCTGTTTGTGTCGGGGGAGAAGGATCCCAGTGCAGACTACAGTGGAACCAGTCCAGGGTCTAGACTCCACAGTATATGGGATGCATTGTATTGACACAGCGAGCAGGGACAGTGTGTTTACCGCATGGTGAAGTAGGCAAAGGTCGCAAACCGCAGGTTTGCTGGCAAGCTAATCCAAAAAGGAAGGAGGCAATTATCCAAAGTCCAGAGACAGGCAAGAAAGGTCAAAAACAAAAACACACACACACACATAGGTCAGGCACACAGGACACACAGGTGTGTCGCGCGTACGCGCAACCACACACACACACACACACATTGCACTATTAGGTTGTGTTGGTAGTTTCTGAGTATTTTTCTGAGTATTTTTGCTTTGTTTACAATGACAGTGAGATACTTGTTTGCACTAACTAGCATTGACTGCTATGGTCTCTTTTGCAAGACACTTTATGTATATATACTTATATATTATTCGCCCCCTCTATTGATGCACCTTCTCTTTATTGGTACTGTACTGCTCTTGTCTTTGTTTTGTTTTTTTCCCTCTTATCTATCTTTTCTTACATCTCTGTAACTTTGTAAATAACTGTATACTGCTGTGCTACTACTGGACAACTGAATTTCCCCCTTGGGATAATAAAGGTATCTATCTATCTATCTATCTATCTATCTATCTATCTATCTATCTACACACTCGTGTGCACACGCACGGACACACACACACACACACACACACACACACACACACACACACCACACACACACACACACACACACACACACCTACACACACACACACACACACACACACACACACACAGCCTCACACAGGATTCGAAACTAGAACTACAGAATTATACATGTCTTCACAGCAGCTATATTGATATGGTTAGTACTGTAACTAACCATTTTTTTTCTGTGGCAGAATGTTGCCTCCAGAATCGGGACGCAAGTGGTTAAAAACTGAAATTGTTTTAGTAATTTCCTCCCACATAATTGCATTAATTAAACATCTCTGTGTCTTTTTCGAACAATTAG